>NW_023995168.1:0-145394 GCF_015586225.1 Lucilia sericata | reverse complement strand
TAGTCTAGTCTATAGTCTAGTCTATAGTCTAGTCTATAGTCTAGTCTATAGTCTAGTCTATAGTCTAGTCCATAGTCTAGTCTATAGTCTAGTCTATAGTATAGTCTATAGTCTAGTCTATAGTCTAGTCTATAGTCTAGTCTATAGTCTAGTCTATAGTCTAGTCTATAGTCTAGTCTATAGTCTAGTCTATAGTCTAGTCTATAGTCTAGTCTATAGTCTAGTCTATAGTCTAGTCTATAGTCTAGTCTATAGTCTAGTCTATAGTCTAGTCTATAGTCTAGTCTATAGTCTAGTCTATAGTCTAGTCTATAGTCTAGTCTATAGTCTAGTCTATAGTCTAGTCTATAGTCTAGTCTATAGTCTAGTCTATAGTCTAGTCTATTCTAGTCTATAGTCTAGTCTATAGTCTAGTCTATAGTCTAGCCTATAGTCTAGTCTATAGTCTAGTCTATAGTCTAGTCTATAGTCTAGTCTATAGTCTAGTCTATAGTCTAGTCTATAGTCTAGTCTATAGTCTAGTCTATAGTCTAGTCTATAGTCTAGTCTATAGTCTAGTCTATAGTCTAGTCTATAGTCTAGTCTATAGTCTAGTCTATAGTCTAGTCTATAGTCTAGTCTATAGTCTAGTCTATAGTCTAGTCTATAGTCTAGTCTATAGTCTAGTCTATAGTCTAGTCCATAGTCTAGTCTATAGTCTAGTCTATAGTCTAGTCTATAGTCTAATCTATAGTTTATTCCATAGTGTAGTCTATAGACTAGTCTATAGTCTAGTCTATAGTCTAGTCTATAGTCTAGTCTATAGTCTAGTCTATAGTCTAGTCTATAGTCTAGTCTATAGTCTAGTCTATAGTCTAATCTATAGTTTATTCTATAGTTTATTATATAGTGTCTATAGTCTAGTCTATAGTCTAGTCTATAGTCTAATCTATAGTTTATTCTATAGTTTATTATATAGTGTAGTCTATAGTCTAGTCTATAGTCTAGTCTATAGTCTAGTCTATAGTCTAGTCAATAGTCTAGTCTATAGTCTAGTCTATAGTCTAGTCTATAGTCTAGTCTATAGTCTAGTCTATACTCTAGTCTATAGTCTAGTCTATAGTCTAGTCTATAGTCTAGTCTATAGTCTAGTCTATGGTCTAGTCTATAGTCTAGTCTATAGTCTAGTCTATAGTCTAGTCTATAGTCTAGTCTATGGTCTAGTCTATAGTCTAGTCTATAGTCTAGTCTATAGTCTAGTCTATAGTCTAGTCTATAGTCTAGTCTATAGTCTAGTCTATAGTCTAGTCTATAGTCTAGTCTATAGTCTAGTCTATAGTCTAGTCTATAGTCTAGTCTATAGTCTAGTCTATAGTCTAGTCTATAGTCTAGTCTATAGTCTAGTCTATAGTCTAGTCTATAATCTAGTCTATAGTCTAGTCTATAGTCTAGTCTATAGTCTAGTCTATAGTCTAGTCTATAGTCTAGTCTATAGTCTAGTCTATAGTCTAGTCTATAGTCTAGTCTATAGTCTAGTCTATAGTCTAGTCTATAGTCTAGTCTATAGTCTAGTCTATAGTCTAGTCTATAGTCTAGTCTATAGTCTAGTCTATAGTCTAGTCTATAGTCTAGTCTATAGTCTAGTCTATAGTCTAGTCTATAGTCTAGTCTATAGTCTAGTGTATAGTCTAGTCTATAGTCTAGTCTATAGTCTAGTCTATAGTCTAGTCTATAGTCTAGTGTATAGTCTAGTCTATAGTCTAGTCTATAGTCTAGTCTATAGTCTAGTCTATAGTCTAGTCTATAGTCTAGTCTATAGTCAAGTCTATAGTCTAGTCTATAGTCTAGTCTATAGTCTAGTCTATAGTCTAGTCTATAGTCTAGTCTATAGTCTAGTCTATAGTCTAGTCTATAGTCTAGTCTATAGTCTAGTCTATAGTCTAGTCTATAGTCTAGTCTATAGTCTAGTCTATAGTCTAGTCTAGTCTATAGTCTAGTCTATAGTCTAGTCTATAGTCTAGTCTATAGTCTAGTCTATAGTCTAGTCTATAGTCTAGTCTATAGTCTAGTCTAGTCTAGTCTATAGTCTAGTCTATAGTCTAGTCTATAGTCTAGTCTATAGTCTAGTCTATAGTCTAGTCTATAGTCTAGTCTATTAGTCTATAGTCTAGTCTATAGTCTATAGTCTAGTCTATAGTCTAGTCTAGTCTATAGTCTAGTCCTATAGTGTAGTCTGTAGTCTAGTCTATAGTCGAATCTGTGGTCTAGTCTATAGTCGAGTCTGTAGTCTAGTCTATAGTCCTATGTTCTCTACTTTTATAATTTTAAAGTTTGTTTCTATCATCACCTCCAAATGTAACCTTTAAAAAACTCTAAATTAAATTTGAATTTTTGTTTGTGTTTTTTTTTATAATTGTCAATTATGGCTGACGTCAATTAAAAAACAACAACATATTGAATAAAATCAACAAATGAGAGAAAAAAAGTTTAATTTAATTCTAATTCCAATAGCTTAAAAATAGAGACAGAAAGAGAAATGGCGAAATTTAAAATAAAAAAAGGTTAATGGCACGTTTATTCTCAATTTATTGCACGTTTGGCAACTCAGTTTTATAGCTTAGGTTTGCAGTGATGCCACCCTATTATTCAATAGACCTAAGACAACCAAGTTTCATGAAAGCTGTTGGTTTTATTGACATTCATACGAGAGTATCGGTTAACTTTGGCAAATCGCACTTTAGCTATCTGATAACGATCTCCTAAGAGGATCAACCTTTAGTAAGTTCCAGATTTAGTATTGTCTCCAGACTATGACAAATTTATAGAACAAATTTTATACGATTAATATTTAATCCCTAGTTTGTTTCACTAATAAAAATCAAATAAACAAAAGTTAAAAACGTCTTTAAATTATAACTTTAACGACACAGTTATATTAGCTAACCGGTTTTTAAAGGGTTAATTATAATAAACAGGAAGCTATACATTTTATAACTACATACTATTATAGTTAAATAGATCTTCATTAAATAACACAAAATGTCTATTAATATGAGTTGTAGTAGTGGTAGTATTTAAAATCTATACAATTGTAAATTTTTAAGCACATGTAACTAACAATCAAACCTGCCTTAATGTAAATGAATTGATCATTATTTTTTTTTTTGTTTTTTACTTAATTTATTTATGTAATTATTTATTATATGGTTATATCATTTAAACGAGTATATGTTGTAATATTCATTTCAAGCAGGTTTTAAACATTAAACAAATAAACGAATAAACTGAAGGAAATTTGGTATAAAATTAAGGATTTTATAAAGTAAAAAGTTGTTAAATTTTTATTGCTAGTAATTAAATATTTGAAGAATAGAAGAGATTGTTAAAAACCTTTATTAGATTCTATGGAGTATAATATAAAATAAGGGATAAAACATGGCTCCGCATTTACCCTCTAACGAAATCTCAATAGACAACAAACACGTTACGTGTCTATAGTCTAGTCTACGTTTTGAAGAGTTAGAAGGATTAAATTTTGTAAATTTCTGAAATTGAACCGCGTTATTTTGGGGTTAAACGAATGTTGAGCAAGTCCTAAGTATCACTGGTTTCCCAGGAATCAAGTGAAAACACTCAAAATTTGTTTAATTTAAGGTCCCATAAAACCGAAGCATATCCCGTCTCCGGAATATATAACATTAAGTTCCGATGTCATGACGATGCCAACGAAGTGGAAGAATATTGCATTTGGTGTTCGAATTCTAAATAGAAATCAAATAGAGATTTTGATTACAATTTCCTCACCGGGTTTTAGATTATAGTTTTAAACAAGTCTTGAAGATCACTGGTTCCCATTAAAGCAGAAAGGGAAGGCTCCTCTTTAAAACTAGAGCAAGTTTTGAGGATCACTGGTTCCCATGAAAGCAGAAAGGAAAGGTTGCTCTTTAAAACAAGAGCACTCCTTTTCCCCAGAAAAAAAGAATAAGTGGCAAAAAGTGACGATGTTATTATACTAAGACAGTGAGTTCAAATTATGAAAATCGTTTGACGATTGAGGTCTCAATTGAGACTTCGGTCGATATCGAATGCTGTAATTTGCTTCCAGGAGAAAGTTTTGTGAATTTGTGATATTTAACAAGATCAAGTCTTGAGGATCACTGATTCCCATGCAGGCCCCACAAACCGGTAGCACCTTCCTTCCCCAGACAAATTGCAACATCGACCGATATCGAACAAAATCTTAACAGGTATGGAACAAGTCTTGAGGATCATTAAGTAAGTTTGAGAATTTCACAGATTCCCATGGAAACTGTGGACAGTTGTGAGTTAACAGCTTCTTCAATTTAAGGTCCCGTAAAACTGGAGCACCTTTCTTCCCTTTCAAGTTGCCGAATGCCATGAAGCTATATTACCTTGAAAGTGGTTCAGAAAAGAGCAAACCCTTTTCTGAGAGCATATATTGCGACATCGATCAAAATCTTAAAAGAATTAAATCGATCGAAATTTTCGATAAATATCGTTTATAGCAATTTGTTATCTGCAACATCGATCGATATCGAACAAAGTCTTAACAGGTATGGAACAAGTCTTGAGGATCACTAGTTCTCATAGAAGGAGTTTGGGTAGAAGTTTGGGATTTCCACAGAATCCCAAGCAAATTGTGGACAGTTGTGAGTTAACAGCTTCTTCAGTTTAAGGTCCTGTAAAACTGGAGCTCCTCTTTTCCTTCTCAAGTTACCGAATGCCATGAAGCTATATTACGTGAAAAGTGGTTCAGAAATGAACAAACCCTTCCTGAGAGCATAAATTGCTAGATCGAAATTTCCAATAGATATCGATTATAGCAATTTGTTATCTGGGTTTCAATACATTTGGAACGAGTCTTAAGTTTCACTAGTTCTTTTGGAAGAAGTAAATTTTGTAAATTTGTGATATTGAACTTGGTTGTTTGGCTTTAAACAAGGATCGCAAATTCCCATAGGATCCCATGGAAACTGTGGAAAGTTGTAAGTTATCAACTCCTTCAAGGTCCCCTAAAAATGGAGCACCTCTCTTTCCCGAAAAGCTATGACATCAAGTTGCAGAAAGTCATAAAAAGCAAACACTTCTTTCTCTAAAGAGACAGATTGCGTCATTCGATTGTTATCTGTTGAAATCTTAATCGATCGAATCTCATCTCCGAATCCAAAAGAAGTCTTCCCTGTTGTGAATGACCTCCTCCAATATTACGTTCGGTAAAACCGGAGCACCGCTTTTTCTCGGAAACCAAGGGAAATGGATCAAAAAGAGCAAACACTATTTGAGGGAATAAATTGCGTCATCGATCGTTATCGAATATCCCAGAGTTTTTGAGAAATTGAAGTATTAAGTGTTGGCAATGTCTAACATTTAATCTTTTCGACTTCGTTTGTTTGGGTTTAAAGCAGAACAAAACAAGTCCTTAGGATCACTGTTTTCATTGGACCAGATACGAACTCCACAATATCATGAGTTTACAACTCCCCGGAAAGCAATAACATCAAGTAGCGGAAAGTATTAAAGTTTCCAAAACCAGGAAAGTGCTTCAGGAAAGCGTAACCATTTCTCTCGAACATTTTCCCAAAAAAAACTTGGCACACTGAAAGAAAACTAACTTCTAAACGAAGAAATTCTTACTACAACCTGTTTACGCTAAACAATTCAATCGCCTTCAACTACAAAATTTTAATAAATACCAACAACAAAAACTGTCTTACAAACCCCATTCATAAGCGATGTCAATTGAATACAAGAACAGGCGAAAAATTCTTAGTAAAAACACCAACAACTAAAATATAGATTTTCAAGAAAAATCTATAAAAGTGTTACCCATGTATAATTATTTACAACGTTACTCTTTTGTTAAAATGCATGTTAAAACTTGGCGTAAAAATGTACTGTAAGACAGCCATCAACTATTATCATCATCAGTATGAATGTGAAAGAAACAAGCCAAGTAAACAGACATGCAGCAAGAAGCTCCATCTATATATCTATCTCTACTGGCAAGTTAAAAGCAACGGTTTAAAGTGAGCGCTATATTAAACGAGTACGTTTTACAAAGCATTTACCTAAAGCGGGGTTTAAAGCCAAAACTATGTAGTGCTGATGACGCTGGCAATGATGATAATAATGGCGTTGGTGCTGGTGGTAAAACCACTTTAAGCCAGTACAATGATTTTTTTTTAATATTTCTTTAAGTTAAATCGAAACACTTGCCAATAAGTTAGTCTCCCTCTCCTCGTGTATTTCAAAACACTTAACCATTTTTATATTGCGCTGCAGTGTACAGTGGTTGCACATTTAACGCAATACACTTGGGCTGGCAAGAGTCCATATTTAAGAAAAAAATATATAAATATTTCTTTAGCGCAAAATTGTTTTATATTTTCTTGGATTTTGGTTTTTTTTTTTTTTGTACAAATCTTGTCTTGTATTGAGTGGCACCAGCGACTTGTAAAAATAAGTAGAACTTAGCGGCTAAGGGGGAAATTTATCTTGCAGTTGTTGTAGTTGTTTTTATTTATTTTTATTATTTAAGGCAGTTTGTTTTATATAAACTTTTTATGGTTTAACAAAATTTTTTCAGTAAAGTTTTAAAAACATCAAATATTAAAGGAATATTGAAAGACGAATTTAAAATGCCCTGCTTTTTCAGAGTAAAAGGAAGATTAACCATCAATATTTTGAACTGAGAGGAAGATAATAGGCAAATTTGAACGCTTTGGAATCTCTAAGGTTCATAGACTCTATAAATTTAACAGCAGCTTTTAATTGCTGACGATGTCGTAGTTCAGACCTAACTATTACATTTTCTTAAATAGGCAAAGAATTGTGGATTTGCCAAAAACCCCACAATAACAAAGTTTCCGAATATCGTGGTACTCCTTCGGAAAATAAAAAAGAATGAAGGACCTGCAAAAAAAAACTTTATTTATTGAGAAGTGTTACGATCCACTTTCCTGAAAATTTATTTTTGGATCTCTGCTCTAAAGATACAAGTAGAACGCTTCGAGCCTTACATACAGAGCAAATTTATGTGATATTCAGTAGAATAAAAACCGCTAGGAGCGTTTTGAGTTCTTCAGTCCGTTTACGATAAATGAAGCTCAGCATTTCATCAGAATATTTCTTTTGAGATCAATTGACTCTAAGGCTAGAAAAACTCATATCTCTGCCTATGACTAACTTGAATCTACTGTTTGGTTACGAAATGATGATTTGCATTTCATTCTGCTATTCCTAGTCCATGACAACTTTTATTCATTATTATTTTAACAAACATTTTTAATAGATCCAACATACTATCTAACCAGCTCAACTAATCAATGGCTGGTAAGCAGTTAAACATGAACAGGAATCCGAGATTGGATCCAAAATATACACTGAGAGGATTATATAAATCCTTTGGTACATTTACAGAAATGGTCGGCAACACTATATTAAAACTTTTAGCTTTGATTAGGGGTTACATTGAAAGGAGGATGTACATAATCGGTACTTCTGAGCACTCCTTTCATGGAAAATGTTATTGAATCTATGAAAGGAATTATTGTTAAATGTTCAGAAACTCAGTTTTCTATCAGTGTTCCTGAAGGATGTAAAATGTATTCGACGAAGCCCCGACAATGACAAAGAACATTTCACTCTCCTCTTTACAAGATATACCCCTGCCAACAATTTCTATCCAAATTGTAACCATAACGTTACAGCTTAATGTTTAAAACAATCTAATTTGATATAATCTGAGTGAATGAAAAGTGACCCCGTTCGGAAGAAACTGTTCCGCCTGTTTAATACTTACTTGATGTGCCCATTTCGTTTCAGTTTCAAGTCACTTTTTTATAACATAAAATTTCGTAAATGTAGTAAATTTCCAGTTTTGCCATAACAATAGAGAAGCTGGAAAGTGTTATGATTTTATACTCTTTTATGATATAAAAGCGACTTTATAATAATTTTTTTATTTCTCCTTTATTATACTGTTTTGCACTCACTAATCCCTCACTGATGCTTATTTTATATTAAACTATGTTTTAAATATATTAAATTTTAAATTAACACAATTTATTACAAAATCTAAATTTCACAATATATCACACAACTGATCACAATGAAATAAATATATTTACTGAAATGTGCAAACACTTTTCCTTCTGAATTTTGAGAGCAAGAATGATTCTGCATTAAACTATCTTCTTAGTGTATTAAAAAGTGTTAGTTTTTGAAATTTTTATTCTATCTACTTATTATCATTTAATTTTGCTTTTGGTATATTAAAACGCACTAAAATTTAACAAAATTATGATCAAAATTAGAAAGTACTGTATTTTGTTTTTGTAAATTTTTTAACTTAGCACTGAGAAACATAAAATTGAGCCTTTATAGTGACTATTCAGTTCATGTATCCAAAATTAAACTCAAATTTGCTGGCAGGGTACATTCATCTGAATCCTTTTATCCATTCATTAGTCTGGTATAGTGGAGAGAACCTATTCTCACTATTTTTTAGAAGTCGGAGCATTAGACATCAATCGTCGACTTCGATTTCGCTACAATTTCGTTCAATTTCGGGAAAAAGTGGTACCACACCACTACCTCTAATCTTGTCAATACTCTAAACTGATGAAGTGATTAGACTCCTCTACGGACTCATTCTTTTGACTCGAGTAATGGTTAGAAAACCCTGCAAGCTTATACTTATGAAATCGCGTGGGACCACAGGGTTCATGAATTGGGTGTGGTAGCACCCTGCACTGCATGAAAATAATGTTAGTTTAAAGATTAATTAAGAGCGTTTCATTAATGTTTAGAATAAGTTTGTAGCTGTTGCCGAGACTGCAAGATCTCTCAGAGACTTAACTTTCTTTATTAGTTATGTTCCGGGGATGCTACCAGTCTTAACACAATGTGTACCCTGTCAATAAAAAGAAAGTCTCGGCTTATTGATAGAGATTGTATTTCCCTGCATTTCTAGCTGCTGTTGCTGAATCAATAGTCGCCATTCTATCAGTTTGGTTGTGGATCGGATTTGAAAGTAACGGAACTGCGATGGTGGAGGAATATATAGCTCAAGTACTTGAGCAAAGTTTTTTCATTATTTTTAGAAGTCAAAAAGAAGAAATATGGAAACAAGACCAATGTCTACTGCTTCTTCTAGCAAATAGCGCTATCGATAGTCGTCAAGAAAGATCAGTTTGGTTGTGGATTGTTTACGAAGAATGCTTTAGATAGGATCCGAAAGTAACGGCAATGCGATGGTCAGAGAATAGATAGATCAAGTACTTGAGTGTTTTTTTTAGAAGTCAAAACGAATAAAGGTGGGAACAAGACCAATATGTCTACTGTCTCCCTTACCAAATAGTGCTGTCGATAGACTCCAAGAAATTGTATGGTAGCACCTCAAACCCTCTTCTAGAAACCGATATAAGAATGATTGTAACAAAGATAGAGACATTGATCTTCAGTAGACAGTGGAAATTGTCTCCAGCGTGTAGTTTGCAAGTCACTAAGGGACAGTGGTTAATCGTCTATAAATCACCCTGTGGTTTCAAAAAGTACCACCAAAGCACTCGAACTTCCACTCTTAGTTCTTAAGCAGTTCTTCTAAAACTTCGACTCCGCATTCAGCAAATGCGTCTCGTGCAACAGAAAAGCCCAGCAGCCTTTCCTGAAGGACGAAGTTATACATCATTCAAACAAGAATAAGAAACTCATAAGATAATCTGAAACTCTCTGTCTTCATTTTAAAATAAAACAATGTAATAAACCGGTAGTGAGTATTATGAAATCCCTTTGTTAATAAAAAGCTGCCTCTCGGCGCTGGTCCTATTAAGATCGAAAACTTAAGTTGAGAGTCCAACTAGCATTTAGACGTTAACTTCCAACTGTGAAATCTTTGCATGAAAACCTATAGTTTTTCCAAAGGCCATTTAAGGACATTCGTTACCTCACAGAGCACTCTTATCTCTTATGATTCATCGAGGAAAGACAAGTGGTTCCTATCAAGTTTTTTAAAACTGTCTGGCTTTCATTACACGAGAGATTCTGTGAAATTTTTGCATGAAAACATGTTATAGCATTAAGGACTTTCGTTATCTTACAGAGTCTACTTATCTTCCCTGATTCCGTAAGAAAAGACACGTAGTTTCTATCAAGTTTTATAAAACTGTTACACCACAGATTCCCGTACATTTCCTTCATCCACTTTAAGCCATAAATGAAGCAGAAGGTGTGATTGATTTCCCAATTATCCCAATCGAAGTTTTGGGTATCAATCCGATCTGCATTTTCTTCAGTGTAGTTCTACTAACGATCTAAAAGGCAGGCTTATCAGTTCCGCATAGAGAAGGAGTTCGAAAAGCCGATTCCCGATTCTTAAACATTTAAATCATTTATCTGGTGTAACACATGAAGTAGGGCACAATTTATAAAAAACTATAAATATTTATCATTTAAAGCAAAATTGTTGTTGTTTTTTTTTTTTGCCAAATGATAATTACATTTACCACAATTTTAGTTTTTTTTATAGATTACATTCCACACCACCGCCTTTTCTAGTAGAGCCATTAAAAAAAACTGACTTACGTACAAATGATCATTAACCAAATAAAAAACAAGTAAATAATGAACATTCCCAACAACATAATGAAGTTATTGGTGGGAATGATTTTTTAAAAGTTTTTTTGCATGTAAGTGCAGATTTAAAAAAAAAATTAA
The DNA here is from genome assembly GCF_015586225.1 of Lucilia sericata. NCBI lineage: Eukaryota > Metazoa > Arthropoda > Insecta > Diptera > Calliphoridae > Lucilia > Lucilia sericata. The sequence continues at coordinate 134,678 of NW_023995168.1, read as the reverse complement.
AGAAAAATGATAAAGCAACACAATTAAACAAAACCAATTAAATTATTGGTTTTGGAGCAATGAGTAGCATGCAACAAGTTGCCAGCTTGTTATTTATTGCGTGTGCAGTATCTTTGCCAAAAAAAAAAAAAACTAAGTTTTATTTTCTAACTATTAGCAATTTAAAGTGACTATTAAAGAAAAGTTAACATAGCCACCAAAAAAAGAAGAAAAAAAAACGAGGTTAAACGTAATTGTAATTTGGTAGCGTCAAATTAACAATGTATATGTACGAACACTGTAAGGGTTGCAAAATTTGGTAGTTTAGTATTAAAAAAGGAATTTTGAACAAGTTTATATAAATAATTAATTAAAACTTATCTTAATTGATTTCTTTAAATTAAAATTTGTATATGCAATTCAAATTCATTAAATTCAATTTCAACAACTTTTTAAATGTTCTAGAATTATTACGAAATTTCGAAAAATAAAACAAATTTTGTTTGTCATTGTAATTATTGGTGTGTGAGGCAATTTTGTTCCAACTTTTGCCTTTAAGTGGATTTTTTTCCAAGTAATTGTTACTTGTAATGCTATAATATTTATCCACTCATTTATTGAGTGACTGGCTAACTAAATGACTGTTGCCATGACTAGCTAACTTGGTTGGGGTAGAATGAATGAAATCGTTTTCGTTTGAGTCGAGTATAGTAAATTGCTAATTCTGTATATATTGCATTTACTACGTAGTATATATACTTGTTTATTTGTATGTATTTGTATTTAATTTAAATTTACATAAATAAATACAAGTTGAAAGAATAAAACAGAAACAAATTACAACTTTACCAACAGGTGTTTCAGTAGAGAACAGGGTTGCCATATAGATGGGGAAATAAGAAGATAACTAAGGAGAGTATTAAATATTATATCAGCTTGGAAACAATACACTAAGGTCTCTATCGGGTCCATTGTGCGTTCTTTTTCATGGGAATTGTTACTGGAAAGACCTAATGCAGTGACCTATGAAAGGAATTATAATCGACTAATGTTCGGTATCTAAGTTTTATGGAAGAACTCCCCCAGAAATTTTCCAATCAGTGCTACGGAGCGCTTTAAATGAAATCCCTGCGATGACAGAAGAAAGTATACCAGCGTTTCTTTCCTCTTTGCATCCGTTCATTCGACCGAATACGTTCGACCAATTTTTCGACGTAGTTCCTTAGAATGTTCCAATCAGTCTAGCTGTGCGATGTGATAGCCGGATTTCGACGAAAACCTGGTAATCACAGAAGGTGCATTCCAGCTTTTATCTATTCAACCCACGTTCGTCTGACACCTATCGTCCACTTTTGTCCATTAATCACGGATTTGTTCATTTTAAGAGGCTTCTCATTCCTGTAAGAAGCGACACATTCATCGTATTTCATTAGAATCTTAGTTTCAAGGTTAGGTTACGTGGGTTGCTCGCTAGCAAGCGAGTTCACTCGGAGGCCTTGTGGTCCATTGTGATACCCTTAGAATTACCATTCCCTAATATTGAGAGAATAGTTTCGTTCGTTTTCTGTGTAAACCAGCCGGTGCTTTTAATAAAACCGTTCATGTTTATTAGTGACGCATCTTTGAGACAGTCTAGATCATGGAAAAGAGCTCTACCAAGATAAAGTAGTCTGTGCTCTTGTAAGGCTGGGCGGTAACATAGAAGGTGACCATTTCTTCTTCGTCTAAGTTTCTAAGTCTCCTAGAATTTTCCAATCAATGTTCCTGAGCACACCAGAAAATACTCCAGCGTTTCTGTACACTTCTGACGCCATAAATCTGACGTGATAAATCTGTCTAGTGGGAATGACTAGAAGCCTTATCAAGAGAGTATGTCATCTGTGCTAAGTAGAGCCAGAACTTCTAGTATTGGTGAGGCATATCTGAAATTTCACATCGTTTAAAGCTCATTGAGGGAAACAACGCTATTGATAGACGCCAAGAAAGTCGATGGCAGCAACTTGAATCCTCTATATTCTAGAATAAAATCTTAAAGAGAGTCTGTCTCGCTTTTCTTACTTTTCTAGTAAGAAGTCAATAGAAGAAAGATTAGATCAAGTCAATAGATATAGAGACATGTACCCCATGTACCAAATACAAAAAAGCGTTGTTGATAGACCGCAAGAAATTTAGATTCTCGAAACTTCGATCTCTAAGAAGAAAATGTTGCTGAGACTCTCTCCCGCTTTTCCTTCCTCTTTAGAAGTCGTTATAAAAAAGATTGAAACAAGATAATAGATATCAATCCACGGTACCAAATAGCGCTGTTGATAGATAGAAATAATGTGTATGGTAGAAGCTCGAATCATCGATCTCCTAGATCTCTGGTACCAAATACATAAAAAGAACTTCCGATAGATGAAAAGGAAGTGTTAAGCAGCGATTCGAATAATCGATTTCCGAGAAAAAATCCTTCCGAATCTACCTCTCCCTAACATCAGGGTTTGGAGATATTGTGTTCGCAAGTTGAGGCCTTATAATAGCGCGATAACACCTTTATATATAATCTAAGAGTCCAACCTGTCGACTTTAAAGTCCAAAGGTTCAACTTTCTCTCTTCTTTGAGTTATCTTAAACTAAAATTGTATTGTACAATCAACTAGACATTTGAACTTAACTACGCTGAATCCGAATCTACCTTATCTACCTCTCCAAAACATCAGGATTTGGAGATATCGTGTTCGTAAGTTGAGACCTTTTAATAGCACGAAGACACCTTTATTTATAAAGTTTGTTATATAATTTCATTTAGAATTGAAAGATTTGAGTTAGAGAAGGCTTCTTGGACTTTCTAATCTGATCCAAAATTGTATTAAGATCGTCTTGAATAAAGAAACTTATGCCAAGAGTGGCGCTTAATCCAATTATAACTGAAAACACTGTTATACTTCCAAGGTTTTCTGTGAAGAACGCCATCATTCGTGATGACTGTGAATTCAGGATCTTTCTTCCTACATTCCTGACAATGACCACACGTCAACTATTCCTCCGATAATTTTATATCTTGAAAACCATTTTAATTAGACAAAGTGTTGCCTGAATTCGAACAAGAGATGAGCCTCAATAAACGACAGACTGTCCAAGTATATGATCCATTTCATCTTCTTAAGGTTTCGATTAAACCCCGTTAACTTAAAATCCTAACTATTGACAACTCCCTTGCTAAATATACAAGTCAAATGGCAACACTGTAACCACAACTACAGCAACCATTTCAACAATAACAACATACTATTCAAGTAATTATGCATACTAACAACAACAATAAACCCAAGCAACAGCAGCAATAACATAAACAACTTGTTGTTTCTTTTTTTTTATTATTTTCTCCAGTTTTTCAAAATATTTACCATACTATATAGTAAAAATGTTAAGTTAATTTACAAAACAATAAGTAATTTATAAAATTCTACAATAATTTATTTATATAAACAATATAAATAGCCATAACAACCTAAAAAAAACTAAAAGAAAAATAATGCCATTATAACCACACAAAGTATTCTTTACCGCGTTTTCTTTAAACACGTAAATTGGAAATTATATTAATGACCTTGTTCTAATAAGAAATATTTATCGATAAATTTATTGTGCTAATATTAAAGAAGAAAAAAAGTTAAACTTTAGTTGTATTTATTATTAATAATAAATACAATATTCAAACTACTTATACAATAACAAAAACTTGTTAAGTCTAATAGAAAAAAAAACAGAAATAAATTCTAATTCTTTATAAAGGTGAAATACTAGTAATTGTAACAGCAATGAGAATTAAATGTAATATGAATATTTAAAAAAAAATATATATAGAATATAATTTCAAGTTGACCTATTTTATGGTAGAATAAAATTGTTAGCGATTAGTTGGCTTAAACTTTACTGTAATTAATTTCTGTTACAGTTGGTTAATAATTAAAAAAAATGTACACTTAAGAATGAGTAATTAATTTTGAAGTCTTTGTCATGGGGCGGTTAAACTTAGCAATTGTGGAACAGTTAGGAAAATATACCCTTTCGCAGTTCTTAGGGAGGCACTGAATAGATAGAGAGAACTATGGAATTATATTTTAGAAATATTTTTGTAAAATTCTGAAAAAAGTTATTTCGATTTGAGAGTTGTAATTCATGATTATCACATGGAAATTTCTTCAATAAAATTATTCCATATATAGTGGTAATAAATACACTTAGACCGGTACATTCGTATCATTATGTTCACTAAGTCAATTTAGATAAACATGACTGACAATGCCATAAGCAGCCTTTCCTTTCCAAATGCGGAAATATCGAATCCTGGAATAGACAATGTTCGAACATATTTGGGTATAACTTTGTACCTAATCTTATCTGAAGTCCAAACTGCAAAAAAAAAAGACTTAAGAACAGAGACTTGACAGAAACAACTTGGTTCCATGAGGATCAGTAGCCGACCTTCAGATAATGTTTACATTCAGGTAATCTCCAACTCCTTAGCATATAAATATTCCTGTACATACAATTATTTAGGAGTAATTAGAGAAACATTTAAGTGTTCCACAATCTATAAGTACTATTTGCAGGATATTTTAATGATCTATGATGATACTGAAGGACCAAGCTGATCTAAAATCCATTTTATTGATAGACTGAAGCATTGCATTCGATACAGATAAATTGTTAAATGAAATGGAATCATCTTTAATATAATATACGTAAAGCATGACTAATGTGTTCCGACCTTAATCCTTGTACTTGACATAAAACTTATATTGATAATCGCTTGATGATCTCATCACTCTAGGGATGTTGAAATGAATCGTGACTTCGATAGCTTAGCAGTAACTCATTATTTACCGTTTGCATTAGATATACCGTTATTTCAAAGGCTTCTCTAACAATGGATTATAAACCGCTAGACAAAATGTATCAAATCTGCATTGTAAGTATCAATAGATCTAGATCCAATTGCCTATGGAATTTAACTCTCTTTTTAATTTGAGAGCTCTGAAGTAGGCTGCTTAATGTCTAAAACCTGAATTTAGGTTTATGGATCCAACATGGTACGAACTTGATCTGGTAATACCAGCATGAGGGTTTCACAGAGCTTTTATCAGGCATTGCGATTTCAAGAAATAGCGATTATGATTTCATATTTATTTTAAAACATGTTTCTTTAATTATATGTTTTAACATCTGAGAAGATATACGTTAGTTCTTAATGTTCTAGTTTCTTTAAGGATTTTTTATTTTTCCGAGTTCATTCTATCCCGATTGACCTCGAAACTTATGGTCAATGGTATTCCAACGGTTTCAACGTGCTAGAGATCACCGGCCAGGCCAAGTTTGAGGTCTTGAAATAGAGGCATTACTCCATAAGTATTGAAGACGAAAGATCCAAAAAAAAAATTTTCACCTAATCATTAGTTGCGATGAAGAATGGATGCCTTACGATAACCCGAAACGTAAGTGATCGTATTTGAAGACAGGTCAATCAGACGAATCGTCATCAAAGCCAAACATCCGTGTCGCTAATGTATTAATGTGTATTTGGTGGTACCAAAAGGGGTCCTATCTACTGATTAATTTTAAGCCAGTAATGACCGAAAAACTCCCATAAGACGCGGTGAAGCCCGGTCATGCAGCAAAATCGGTACCAAAGTAAAATATCCATGGTGCAAAGGTAATGCAGTGTATTTGTTGGGATTAAAAAAAATCTGCTGAAATATGGCAACGAATGTAACTTTTAGCAAAGGTCGAAAAATGCCCAGAATATGCAGCGAAGCTCGGTCAACCAGTCGAATCGACCCCAAAACCAAATATCCGTGGAGTTAAGGTAATGCTGTGTATTTTTTGGGACCAAAAGGGTTCAGCAATGAATACAATTGATTCGTTTAGAACCAGCAATGATCGAAAAACGCCAACAACATCCATTCAGCAATCATGACAACACTCGGTCTTTTGCTGCAATATCTGTTAAAAACTATTAATAAAGAAATGATTAGGAAGTTTTAAACTTAGAGTTCAGAGCTTGCCCCGTAAAGAACGATATTCGGAACATGATATCCGAAATTGCCATTATTCGTTTTTGCCCGTCACAAGATGAACAATGCTTTTTGCGTTGCCAAAAAGATCCGAAAATTTAAGAGTCCATGCGAAAGTTACAGTAATTTGCAGTAACTTCTAATCATCTGATTGGCCCTAATTCGTCTTTCGTCATGATTGTACTACTTGTAAACAAGAGAGAAAGCAGCAAAAGCGGAAACAGTCGTCACTTTACTGAGATCTAGGTTTATTGTCATGTATTTACTCCTTGGACTAGATTTCTTAATGTCTTTTTGTTATTTATGGAGTGATGATTGCTCCCCTAGAACAAGCACATGCTGAGTAGTCGGTAATTGCCAGAAGTCAAATAGGGCGATATCAAGTGATAAAGTTATATCTAAGATTGTTTTGAATTGTATGAAATCTTTAACCGAATACTTTCCCAGAAGTAAGGTTTACATCATATGGGTACCAGGACACTCGGGGTAAGTCGCTAACGAAAGAGCGAATGTAGAAACTTTAAAGGAAAGGGAGCCCGAGGTAGTTAACCTTCTAAACGCAAAAACATTCAACGCAACGATAAATCAAATACAAATTTGGGTAAGAGAATCTCATAAGGTCTCTCGGAATAATGAAAAGGTGGGTTAGAACCACAAAATCCTATTCGGTGACCCTCTCATACTGCTCTCGATAGGGTCAAGCGCCGTTAAATGAAATGGTGAAGTCTGAGGTTAGTATGATGGTACATATTCTGAGTGGACACAGGATTAGAGCATGTATAGAGGACACTTTCTTTGTCATTGTCAGGTTTTTGTAGAAATTAAATCTAAATATGTATCTTGGGAGTGATATTATTCCGGATATAACAACCCTCATGAACACTGATTGAAAAATTTTTAGGAATAATGGCCAGTTGTGCGCCCCAACTGGCCCGATAGTGGCCTAGGTGTATTTCTTCGGATTTGATGTAGTATACATCTGCCTATCAACCTTAACTAACCCTAATTATCACATTGAAAGACTTAACATTTGACACTTAGCAAATTGGAATGCATTTTCTGAGCCCGCTGAAAGTTGACCCATAACCCTCTTATAACTAATTTTAAATAAATCTAAGTAATTATAAATGTTTGAAAAACACTTACCAAATACTAATGATTTTGTGCTCTCAAATAGGTGTATTCCCAAAAAAAATACCACTCCACTTAGTTATGATGATGCTTTTTACAAAAAATTTAAGACACTTTTTTAAAAAAAAAAAAAGTAATTTCTTTTATTTAAAACACTTGTAAAATAGTAACATAAATTATATATTTTTTAAACAAAAATTTCTTTTTTTACGCTTCTTTGGGGAGTTTTTTGAATTGAATGTTGAATTTTTCTTGGTTGTTTTTGCTTTTTACAACATTTGTTTTTGTTATTTCGCCGTAAGGGCCACAAGTATTTTTTTAGGTTTTTTTTAAACACTTTACAATGTTGTTGTTTTTTTTTTTACATAAATTGAATATTTTTTAATATAACTAACGAATGGTTGTTGTTGTTGTTGGTTTTTTATATTTCGACGGTTCGTTTGTTTGGCTTAATGGAATTTATGAACAAGAAAATAAAACCAAATAACAAAATAAAAAAAAAATTATTCGTTTTTCGTTGTTATGATCGTGATTATTGTAGTCAAAAGGCGAAGAGCAACAACAAAAAATATGTACACAACATAAAAATTTTGTTGTTGTTGGTTTTTTTCGAGGAGCAGCCACTACTTTAAGCTAAAGTAACCGGTTTTTCATTTATTTCGTTCGTTTATTTGTTCGTTTAAACTTTTCTATAGAGGCGAGTGTTAAGTTTTAAACGTGTGTGTGCGTGCCTTTGCAGCATAAACTTTACACTAACAATTCGTTTGAAAACAACACTTTTTTTCTCCCCTCTTTTTCTATATCAAATGCTCTCTCTTCTGTGTAATATTTATTCAAAACAATCTAATTGAGAGTTTTTCATTTAACATTAACAAAATGGAAACAAATTTTTTTTTTGTAACAAAACAGGGGGTCTTTTTCCTAAGATTTTTCTTAAAATTCCCAATTTTGTTATAAATTTTCTTTAAAAATTTCACTGTTTTTTTTTTCTATTAACAATGATTCACCTTCAGAAGTAAGGAGCTGTAGTTATTTTGAAATGGCTGCTTAAATTTTCTTTATGCGTTTTAAAGATTTTGCTTTGTTTTTTTAATTTATGTTTTTTTTTCTCACTTTTTCTTTTAACTGCACTTTTTGTAAAAGTTGTTGTTGTTGTAAATTAATGCATTTATTTAAACACTCTTTTTCTCAATTTATTTTGTATAAAATTTTTAAAACAACGCGCCGTTATTTTTCATAAAGACAACCTCTCACTACGATTACTGTCGTTTGACTGAGTTTATTTAACTCTATGTTGTATGGAATCACTGCTTACTTTTGGACTCTAAAAGTCCACACTCACACATTGCACTACACACACTAGATACTCGCCATAGCCACTCACCATAGTCATTGTAAAATGAATACAGGTTTATTTCTTCTTCGTTAATAATTCCTATTTATTGAAAGTGTTCTCGTTTATCATTGTATCATTTAGTCAATAGTATCCAAGTTGTAATGTTTTACTTACATATTTATGTACACTTATAACAACAACAACAACAACAAAAAGTAACAAGTGTATTTTCTTGTAAAAACAAACACTCGTTACATATTCTCTCTCTTCCTATCCAGTTCTACTCTATTTAGTAACATTTTATGAATGAGTTGTGAGCAAGAGAGTATAATTGGTGTAGTGCAACAAGTTGTGATAATTCTAAATAAAGTGATCACCTAATACATGTTTTTATACGGTTTCAACATAAGGGGAGAAAACAGTTTGGTACAATTTAACATTCTTTGGTACTTTATGAATTATTTTCCTTTAAGAGATTGTTTTGAGAACAAAAAACAAAAACGAATCAATCCAATCGATCATAATGAATAGTAGTCGCAATGCTCGCTTACTGTTTAGGTTCCCTGTGGTGGTTTGGCCCGATTTCAGCAGCTCATAAGATAGGACCCTTTTGATCCAACTAAATACAGACTAATACCTTAACGCCATGGATATAGCTTTGGTGTCGTTAATCGGGCTTTACGAAAGATCTATTAAGTTTTGCAATCTCATAATGGATCTATTTATATCAAAAATATGTATACCGATTTTTCTACATGGTATTACGAACACGATCATATCTGCTGGTCCTTCTTGATTCGTAGTAGAGTTTATGAACACGCACAGATCATACGGTCCAACTAGATCAATAGTAGAATGAACAATCCCTTATGGTATTGACACAGTTGCTGGATTGCGGATTATTAAAGAATTCACTGGTAAGAACAAAGGCCTCCACTAATAAAAGTGTGGACCGATAGACTTGTTTTTTTTTTTTTTTTTGTTTTTTTTTTTAACGTCTGATTCTGGTTTAACTGGTCTCTAAGGCGATGCTGTAGATTTTCAACTCTTATGGATTAGATTTAAATACCACCAAACACTCCTTTGTAGTAATGACACGGTAGGATTGGAATATGCAGATAATTGACTTCTTCCTAGCTGAGTTGTAAACTTTTAAATTGATGATTGAGTCACAAACATGATCTATCAATTTTATAATGAAAATTATCTAATACTCCCTAGTATCGTCACGGTTGTACTGAATTCCGCGACGTTAACAGGTGCTTGATATCATATCAGAACCACTGATAATGACGGGGGATTTCACTGAGAACGGTAGAGTCCTATAAACTTGTAGGTATAAACCTCTGACTTTTGACAGACCCTTTGTACAAGCAGATGTCTTTAATGCGAACAACTGAAATCATCTGTCCATGAGTTCTGCTAAGAAACATAATACCAATGGATAACTTTATATCTCGTGAATCGCGACATCTGTCGAAGCTGTCAAAATGAAAGGGAAGAACGAGAGTTTTGATCAATTTCCCTTAGCTCGACACGCAAGTAAGCTATTTCCTCCTGAACTGATGCATTAATCTCAAATAAGTATTCATTCTTGCACTCCCGAAAGCATGTTATCTTGGTAAACCGCCCACAACTTGATGTTACAATACTCAATAGAGGTTGGAAGAGTTATTTAACTCGCGGTCTTACCAGGGGGCAAAAATGTTCGAATCGAATTACGGAGTAACTCCCCAGAGAACCTTACACATATCTGTTGTCACGGAACTTACCCCATACTTGTTATTGGGGAGGTACTTTCGTGGTGATTATGGGAGGTACTATATCGTGGTAAGAGAATGCTGGTTGAAAGATTCATGCACTATAAAAACCGTGAATAGTTGAATATGTGTTGGATTTAATGAAGACCCTGACCACAAGCTAAGTAATGTTAAGCCTGTTGCTTCAACGCGATCTCAGTAGTGCCAAAACTGCAGCAGTTTTTCTTCAATGTCTGCTAAGGCAATAGGCGACCTCCAAGAACATCATCCTTGCAGTATCCAAAACTGTTTTATTGATGGCGTCTCTATGAATGTCGTTCAAAGCAGCTGCATATGTGAATCGGTTCAACTGGTTCTGCACATAAATAAGTATGTTTTCCTCGTATACACGAAGGTCCTTCCTGACATGCCTCGGCGGAGCATCTAACTGTGTAGGTGCTGTTCTGAGGTAATTTATAAGCAGCCCGTTACAGTATATAAGGCAGCATTTTGGTAGCTTTGAATGTTTCTCTACTGGTTATCATCAAACGGAGTATTTCCGACGACTTTGTTGGTTATAGTTGCAAGAACATTTGTATTTCCTTGAACAGTCATTTGCGCTATCACATAGTTCATAAATGTTATGACCCGTTAACATTACAGTAGAATCTCAGACACTCCTTGTGGAGCTGCAGGTAGTTTAGAAATGAAGAAGTTAAATAGGAGCGACAATAGAACTCCGCCTCTGCGAGGTTTTGAGCGTAGATATAGCAGTCCCTCAGAGTTAAGCTTTTATATGGTACGCAAATTTCCGCCCTAGAACCATTCATAATGAAAAAGTACTTTTTTCGTAACTTCTCTGGTACAATTTGTATTTTCTTTATTTGCCATCCCTAATACATATTTAAGCAAATATGTAAGTGTACTTATTAATGTATTTAAATTTAAGTGAGTGTATTTTCGTTTTTCAAAATACCTATGCACATTTCCATCCAACCATCCCTAAATATTTGTTTTTAGTGCTAAATTCATTCAGAGTTTTTTATTTAAATGTTTTTATTTGTTTCTTTCGATTCGTTTCATTTTTATTATGCTGATATGCATGACATATTTGTACACATGTTTTTACGAGTATTTTTTGTTTGAGCACGTAGTTACACAAAATAATGTTACAATATTTACACTGGCCTACAAAACGTTGTTTCTTATATGAAATACTTTAAAAAACAGTTTTTTATTTAATTGGGGTATGCAGTATTGATTCTGTTATCTATAAATTATCAGCCTAATACCACGAAATCGAAATTTTACGTAGTTACGTCTATAGTCTAGTCTATAGTCTAGTCTATAGTCTAGTCTATAGTCTAGTCTATAGTCTAGTCTATAGTCCTAGTCTACGAGTCTAGTCATAGTCTAGGTCCTATTGTCTAGTCTAGTCTATAGTCTAGTCTCTATAGTCTAGTCTATAGTCTAGTCCTATAGTCTAGTCCTATAGTCTCGTCTTAGTCTAGTATAGTCTAGTCTATAGCTAAGTCTATAGTTCTAGTCTCTAGTATAGTCTATAGTCTGTCTATAGTCCTAGTCTATAGTCTAGTCTATAGTCTAGTCTATAGTCTAGTCTATAGTCTAGTCTATAGTCTAGTCTATAGTCTAGTCTATAGTCTAGTCTATAGTCTAGTCTATAGTCTAGTCTATAGTCTAGTCTATAGTCTAGCCTATAGTCTATAGTCTAGTCTATAGTCTAGTCTATAGTCTAGTCTATAGTCTAGTCTATAGTCTAGTCTATAGTCTAGTCTATAGTCTAGTCTATAGTCTAGTCTATAGTCTAGTCTATAGTCTAGTCTATAGTCTAGTCTATAGTCTAGTCTATAGTCTAGTCTATAGTCTAGTCTATAGTCTAGTCTATAGTCTAGTCTATAGTCTAGTCTATAGTCTAGTCTATAGTCTAGTCTATAGTCTAGTCTATAGTCTAGTCTATAGTCTAGTCTATAGTCTAGTCTATAGTCTAGTCTATAGTCTAGTCCATAGTCTAGTCTATAGTCTAGTCTATAGTCTAGTCTATAGTCTAGTCTATAGTCTAGTCTATAGTCTAGTCTATAGTCTAGTCTATAGTCTAGTCTATAGTCTAGTCTATAGTCTAGTCTATAGTCTAGTCTATAGTCTAGTCTATAGTCTAGTCTATAGTCTAGTCTATAGTCTAGTCTATAGTCTAGTCTATAGTCTAGTCTATAGTCTAGTCTATAGTCTAGTCTATAGTCTAGTCTATAGTCTAGTCTATAGTCTAGTCTATAGTCTAGTCTATAGTCTAGTCTATAGTCTAGTCTATAGTCTAGTCTATAGTCTAGTCTATAGTCTAGTCTATAGTCTAGTCTATAGTCTAGTCTATAGTCTAGTCTATAGTCTAGTCTATAGTCTAGTCTATAGTCTAGTCTATAGTCTAGTCTAGTCTATAGTCTAGTCTATAGTCTAGTCTATAGTCTAGTCTATAGTCTAGTCTATAGTCTAGTCTATAGTCTAGTCTATAGTCTAGTCTATAGTCTAGTCTATAGTCTAGTCTATAGTCTAGTCTATAGTCTAGTCTATAGTCTAGTCTATAGTCTAGTCTATAGTCTAGTCTATAGTCTAGTCTATAGTCTAGTCTATAGTCTAGTCTATAGTCTAGTCTATAGTCTAGTCTATAGTCTAGTCTATAGTCTAGTCTATAGTCTAGTCTATAGTCTAGTCTATAGTCTATAGTCTAGTCTATAGTCTAGTCTATAGTCTAGTCTATAGTCTAGTCTATAGTCTAGTCTATAGTCTAGTCTATAGTCTAGTCTATAGTCTAGTCTATAGTCTAGTCTATAGTCTAGTCTATAGTCTAGTCTATAGTCTAATCTATAGTCTAGTCTATAGTCTAGTCTATAGTCTAGTCTATAGTCTAGTCTATAGTATAGTCTATGGTATAGTCTAGTCTATTGTCTAGTCTAGTCTATAGTCTAGTCTAGTCTATAGTCTAGTCTATAGTCTAGTTTATAGTCTAGTCTATAGTCTAGTCTATAGTCTAGTCTATAGTCTAGTCTATAGTCTAATCTATAGTCTAGTCTATAGTCTAGTCTATAGTCTAGTCTACAGTCTAGTCTATAGTCTAGTCTATAGTATAGTCTATAGTATAGTCTAGTCTATTGTCCAGTCTAGTCTATAGTCTAGGCTACAGTCTCGTCTTTAGTCTAGTCTATAGTCTATTCTATAGTCTAGTCGATAGTCTAGTCTATAGTCTAGTCTATAGTCTACTCTATAGTCTAGTCTATAGTCTAGTCTGTACTCTAGTCTATAATCTAGTCTATAGTCTAGTCTATAGTCTAGTCTATAGTATAGTCTAGTCTAGTCTATAGTCTCGTCTTTAGTCTAGTCTATAGTCTAGTCTATAGTCTAGTCTATAGTCTAGTCTATAGTCTAGTCTATAGTCTAGTCTAGTCTAGTCTATAGTCTAGTCTATAGTCTAGTCTATAGTCTAGTCTATAGTCTAGTCTATAGTCTAGTCTATAGTCTAGTCTATAGTCTAGTCTATAGTCTAGTCTATAGTCTAGTCTATAGTCTAGTCTATAGTCTAGTCTATAGTCTAGTCTATAGTCTAGTCTATAGTCTAGTCTATAGTCTAGTCTATAGTCTAGTCTATAGTCTAGTCTATAGTCTAGTCTATAGTCTAGTCTATAGTCTAGTCTATAGTCTAGTCTATAGTCTAGTCTATAGTCTAGTCTATAGTCTAGTCTATAGTCTAGTCTATAGTCTAGTCTATAGTCTAGTCTATAGTCTAGTCTATAGTCTAGTCTATAGTCTATAGTCTAGTCTATAGTCTAGTCTATAGTCTAGTCTATAGTCTAGTCTATAGTCTAGTCTATAGTCTAGTCTATAGTCTAGTCTATAGTCTAGTCTATAGTCTAGTCTATAGTCTAGTCTATAGTCTAGTCTATAGTCTAGTCTATAGTCTAGTCTATAGTCTAGTCTATAGTCTAGTCTATAGTCTAGTCTATAGTCTAGTCTATAGTCTAGTCTATAGTCTAGTCTATAGTCTAGTCTATAGTCTAGTCTATAGTCTAGTCTATAGTCTAGTCTATAGTCTAGTCTATAGTCTAGTCTATAGTCTAGTCTATAGTCTAGTCTATAGTCTAGTCTATAGTCTAGTCTATAGTCTAGTCTATAGTCTAGTCTATAGTCTAGTCTATAGTCTAGTCTATAGTCTAGTCTATAGTCTAGTCTATAGTCTAGTCTATAGTCTAGTCTATAGTCTAGTCTATAGTCTAGTCTATAGTCTAGTCTATAGTCTAGTCTATAGTCTAGTCTATAGTCTAGTCTATAGTCTAGTCTATAGTCTAGTCTATAGTCTGGTCTATAGTCTAGTCTATAGTCTAGTCTATAGTCTAGTCTATAGTCTAGTCTATAGTGTAGTCTATAGTCTAGTCTATAGTGTAGTCTATAGTCTAGTCTATAGTCTAGTCTATAGTCTAGTCTATAGTCTAGTCTATAGTCTAGTCTATAGTCTAGTCAATAATCTAGTCTATAGTATAGTTTATAGTCTAGTTTAAAGTTTATAGAGTTTAAAGTTTATAGTATAATCTATATTTCACTTTAAAAAAAATTTACTACAAATTCAAAATTTCACAAAAAAATTAATTTTTCATTAAGAATGGAATTTTTTAATAAGAGTGGAATTTTTCTCAATAAATAAATTGTTAATTAAACATTAAATTTGTTTATAAAGCTATTTAAAACTGTCAATCTTAAAAGTACAAATTATTTACGGAATTAATAAATGTTTGAAAAAGCATCCAAATCTTTCCTACTATAAGTCCATAGTTCAACAGTTAAGCTACACGCGCACAATACACCATAGAGCCTGCCTTTGCATTTATTAATTTACTTTTTAAAAACTATGATTTATGCATATCTGATGCAGATAAACATTTTGTTAATTTATGAGTATTTTAATTTAAAAAAATATTTAATCCCGGAAATAAACAAAAATAGAATTCCTTTAAAAAAAACTGAGTGGGTGCAGTAGATTTTCCTAATTTTTCACAGAAAAATTGTCATATATTATTAAACGTTATCAATTAAATGATTGAACACAACAAACTTATTAATGTCAAGTTAAGGCTCTCAATACGATTATTACATTTGATAATCAAATCAAACAAAACCCAAGTCAAGCATTAAAGTAATTTCAATTGAATGTAGAAAAAAAGAGTCAATATACTTGCAGCACTAACGTGTATGTATGTATGCATGTAGATTTCTTTTTCTTCTAGTTATGGGTCTTCAAAAAGTATTTCTTTTTTACTCGTATCAGGAGACAACAATCTACATATTTATTCTTACACATGTGTAGGTAATATTTTATTTTCACTTATAACCATCTTTAAATGAAAAACAAAAAAAACTATGAATCTAGATAGTAAGACAGACAGGCAAAGGGACATACGGCGGGGCGGACAAGCCATAGAATGTCAAAACACCACCACAACACAACTCAAGACAAAGGCTTAATAAGTACAACAAAAAATTCTTATTGTAAATGTCGTGGAAAAAAATAAGGAAAAATCAAAGACGTTTGAAGACATTGCTTTAGGAAAAAGGAATGCAGAACAGTATAGACCAAAATATGTGGGCAATGTGTTGTAGATTCTTAGTTAAATGTGACCAATACATAATTCAAACAATAGATAAGACATTTGTCAATAGAATAGACTAAACAATGTACAATACTATAGAGTGGACTATAGTACGGACTATAGACTAGGCTAAAGTACAGACTACAGACCAGACTATAAACTAGACTAAACTATAGACAAGACTATAGACTAGACTATAGACTAGGCTATAGACAAGACTGTAGACTAGACTATAGACTAGGCTATAGACTAGACTATAGACTAGACTATAGACTAGACTATAGACTAGACTATGAACTAGACTATAGACTAGACTAGACTATAGACTAGACTATAGACTAGACTATAGACTAGACTATAGACTAGACTATAGACTAGACTATAGACTAGACTATAGACTAGACTATAGACTAGACTATAGACTAGACTATAGACTAGACTATAGACTAGACTATAGACTAGACTATAGACTAGACTATAGACTAGACTATAGACTAGACTATAGACTAGACTATAGACTAGACTATAGACTAGACTATAGACTAGACTATAGACTAGACTATAGACTAGACTAGACTAGACTATAGACTAGACTATAGACTAGACAATAGACTGGACTGGACTATAGACTAGACTATAGAATAAACTATAGACTAGACTATAGACTAGACTATAGACTAAACTATAGACTAGACTATAGACTAGACTAGACTATAGACTAAACTGTAGACTAGACTATATACTGAACTACAGATTACTATATATAGGCTGTAGGCAAGACTATAGACTAGACTATAGAGAGACTATAGACTAGACTATAGACTAGACTATAGACTAGACTATAGACTAGACTATAGACTAGACTATAGACTAGACTATAGACTAGACTATAGACTAGACTATAGACTAGACTATAGACTAGACTATAGACTAGACTATAGACTAGACTATAGACTAGACTATAGACTAGACTATAGACCAGACTAGACTAGACTATAGACTAGACTATAGACTAGACTATAGACTAGACCATAGACTAGACTATAGACTAGACTATAGACTAGACTATAGACTAGACTATAGACTAGACTATAGACTAGACTATAGACTAGACTATAGACTAGACTATAGACTAGACTATAGACTAGACTATAGACTAGATATAGACTAGACTATAGACTAGACTATAGACTAGACTATAGACTAGACTATAGACTAGACTATAGACTAGACAATAGACTGGACTGGACTATAGACTAGACTATAGAATAAACTATAGACTAGACTATAGACTAGACTATAGACTAAACTATAGACTAGACTATAGACTAGACTAGACTATAGACTAAACTGTAGACTAGACTATATACTGAACTACAGATTAGACTATATATAAGGCTGTAGGCAAGACTATAGACTAGACTATAGACTATAGACTAGACTATAGACTAGACTATAGACTACTATAGACTAGACTATAGACTAGACTATAGACTAGACTATAGACTAGACTATAGACTAGACTATAGACTAGACTATAGACTAGACTATAGACTAGACTATAGACTAGACTATAGACTAGACTAGACTATAGACTAGACTATAGACTAGACTATAGACTAGACTATAGACTAGACTATAGACTAGACTATAGACTAGACTATAGAACTAGACTATAGACTAGACTATAGACTAGACTATAGACTAGACTATAGACTAGACTATAGACTAGACTATAGACTAGACTATAGACTAGACTATAGACTAGACTATAGACTAGACTATAGACTAGACTATAGACTAGACTATAGACTAGACTATAGACTAGACTATAGACTAGACTATAGACTAGACTATAGACTAGACTATAGACTAGACTATAGACTAGACTATAGACTAGACTATAGACTAGACTATAGACTAGACTATAGACTAGACTATAGACTAGACTATAGACTAGACTATAGACTAGACTATAGACTAGACTATAGACTAGACTATAGACTAGACTATAGACTAGACTATAGACTAGACTATAGACTAGACTATAGACTAGACTATAGACTAGACTATAGACTAGACTATAGACTAGACTATAGACTAGACTAGATCTAGACTAGACTCTAGACTTAGACTATAGACTAGACTATAGACTAGGACTATAGACTAGACTATAGACTAGGACTATAGACTAGACATAGACTAGACTATAGACTAGACTAGACTATGACTATAGACTGATATCGGACTAGACTATTAGACTAGACTATAGACTAGACTATAGAACTATAGACTAGACTATAGACTCGACTATAGACTAGACTAGACTAGATTAGACTAGACTATAGATAGACTATAGACTAGACTATAGGACTAGACTATAGACTATAGACTATAACTAGACTCTAGACTTAGGACTATAGCCTAGGACTATAGAACTAGACTATAGACTAGGACTATAGACTAGACTATAAGACTAGACTATAGACTAGAATATAGACTAGACTATAGACTAGACTATAGACTCAGACTCTTCGACTAGACTATAGACTAGACTATAGACTAGGACTATAGGACTAGACTATAGATAGGCTATCGACTGAGCTATAGACTAGGACTATAGACTAGGACTATAGACTAGACTATAGACTAGACTATAGGATAGACATATAGGACTTAGACTATAGACTAGACTATAGACTAGACTATAGACTAGACTATAGACTAGACTATAGACTAGACTATAGACTAGACTATAGACTAGACTATAGACTAGACTATAGACTAGACTATAGACTAGACTATAGACTAGACTATAGACTAGACTATAGACTAGACTATAGACTAGACTATAGACTAGACTATAGACTAGACTAGACTAGACTATAGACTAGACTATAGACTAGGCTATTAGAATAGGTAGTTGGTGTTATTGTTATAAGTAGAATATTTCTAAAAAATAACTAACCTTATAAGTTTGTTTATAGTTTGTTGTTAAAAACCGACAACTAACAAAAAAAATATTTGTAATCAATTGAGTAGTCGAGTAGGTCCAAGCAGCCAAACATTTGAAAGGGTGTGTGACTTTTAAAAGTTTCTCTAAAGATAAAGTAGAGATGTAAAGAAACTGAAATAATGAAAACGCAAAAAAAGGGCCAATAATAATAACAATAATAACAACACGATAAAGAATGTAAAACGTTAAAACATCTTATAAACAAGATCAAAAGCGGCAAAAGAAACATTTTTCAAATGTAGCCAGAACAACAAGTAACAAACCAAACAACTGCAGCAGCCAAACAATTTCTAGCTAGAATCAAGCCTACAAACAGCAGTGCAGGATAAAGTAATTTTCTCAAATGATTATATAGAGGAAGAACATAAACAGAACACTATACCAACCAACAGGCATTACTTTTAACAATCTACGTTGGTATTTAACACAGGATGATGCTGCTCTTCAAGATGATAATGATGGTAATAGTTTGTGCTGTTTTGTT
The DNA here is from genome assembly GCF_015586225.1 of Lucilia sericata. Lineage (NCBI taxonomy): Eukaryota > Metazoa > Arthropoda > Insecta > Diptera > Calliphoridae > Lucilia > Lucilia sericata. The sequence continues at coordinate 115,286 of NW_023995168.1, read as the reverse complement.
ATTGGCAGCAAGCAGTGTGTGTTGTTTGTTGGTCGTAGACATAAAGGAAACCTAACAAGTATCATGTATGTTAGTTTATCGTTGCAAAAGAATGAAAAATAACTTCAAAAAAACTTCAGCAATATAGTTTTGTTGGTTATAAATAAAAAACAACACATAACAAACTTGTTTGGATTGTGGGAAAAATATGACTAACAAATGTTTGAGATATTGTTCTGCTTTTTTTTTTCTTATAAGAATTTACCTTTCAAATTTCATATATGGTTTATAACAATAGCAATGGAAAAAACTGGTCGGTGAGAGAGGAAGGAAGCAGCCGGTTAATAATAAAAAAAAAACATAATTATAACATAGCTAGGCTACCCAAAGAAAAGCCTTTAACTTTTACAGAAGTTGTTAATGGTCGTTGTTAAAATTATAGAAATTATTAAGGCGTTTCTAACTCCTTTAAGGAATTATATAGAATTTGTTCCTAAAAAGAAAATATGTAGTTTGTCAATAGTTACCAAAGGAAAGTAGGCATTACTTGGCGGCCGATTTAAGTGTGCAAATTGCAAATCAAAGTTTAAACAAATTATTAAAATGTTTAATATATAAAATAAACTTACCTTTTAATTATCCTTAATTGATGTTTAATAATGCTGAATATTATTAAAACTTAAAAACACTTTGATTTTCTTCACACTACTTTGTCACATTTGCGCTTCTACTTTATTTTCTTTTGGTTGTATTTGTAAATTTGTTTTTTGCTGTAAGTACTGTCAACGCAATTGTAATTTAATAAATAAACTATGTTACTATGTTTGAATTACACTAATTGTTATTTAATTAAAAAAAAAACTTCACTATTTCTAAGAAATTTACTTTTTTCACGTTTTCACAAAATTTATGATTTGTTTACATCAATGATGCCGCTTTCTAACTGTATATTCGTCAAGTTGCCAACTTTCTATTAGATATAGTATTGCCAGATGTGTGACGTTTAGTATTGCCAGTGTGATAAAACAATAGATGATGACCACTTAATAAAAAAAACGTCACAACTCAAAATTTTTTGTTTTTGTTGAGAATATTAAATCAGTTACAGTCGTATTAAATGGATATTATTTAAATAATTTAAGAGATGAGAAGAAAAGAAAACAATATCTTTTGTTTTAAATTGTTTTTTTTTTTATCAAAAAGAAAATAATAAATACATTTCTAAAATCATCATTAATGATTTTCCATAAACTGCAATCGATTTCAAATCATACATCAACATTCAGAAAAGTTTTGAAATAGTTCGTTGAATAATGGAAAATAATAGACTTTCTTATTTAAGAAATAATTTTAAATATGGACAAAAGTATATTCAGTCAGAGCAGTCTATTGATTTCAAATATTTTAATTTAATTTCCAAGTGAGATTTGTTTTAATGTAATGAAAGTGAAATTTGACGTTTGAAGACATTGCTTTAGGAAAAGGGAATGCAGAACAGTATAGACCAAAATATGTGGGCAATCTATTGTAGATTCTTAGTTAAATGTGACCAATACATAATCTAAACAATAGAAAAGACATTTGTCAATGGAATAGACTAAACAGTATGCAATACTACGGAGTGGACTATAGTACGAACCATAGACTAGGCTATAGTACAGACTGCAGACCAGACTATAAACTAGAAACTATAGACTGGACTATAGAATATACCATAGACTACACTATAAGCTAGACTATAGACTAGACTATAGAAAACTTGTTCTAGAAAGGGTGCAAATGGCACCACTTTACATTATTCAATAACCTGTCGCTACTAAATCAGGAATCCGTTAAGTTAAAAAAAAAACATTCATATTTTCGGATGTACAGTATTGTTCGAAACCTAAGGAACTATTTTTGCCATTGTATACAAAGTGCTATATTTTCTATTTTAATTGATTTCAATAATATTATGTGTCTACATTATAATAACAACAGCAAAAGTTTAATTCCATTTAGCTGTGAGTTACATGAAAATAATAACTGAATTTACTCGATAAATAGATGTTCGAAACTTAAGCAACTTTTTGATCTTATGAAAATCTTTGGCCCTTTTGACTTTCAAACCTTTATGGAATAGATTATTTACATTCGCAACAAATCCCAATCGGATTTTAAGCCATTCGCCAGCTGCAATGTTTTATAAAACTGCAAGTTTCGACCCAACGCTTCAGAACGCCGAACAGCTTTTTTAAGAGATTTGAGTCAGGAGATTTTGATGAGCAATCATAGAATTTGGATCCTTTTACAAGATAACTAACTACTCTTAGATCAGCTTTGCCAAAGGTTTTGGTTCATTATCATGCTGAAAATCGCAATAAAGTATTCATTTTTTATATTTACCCCTATTCTGAATTTCAATTACCTTTCCTCATTCAGTTACGGTACTATTGAAAAAATGCATTCCAAGAAACAAAACGGAATCGTAAGAAAAAAAGAAGCAATTCAATTTCAATGTTTTAGGTTTGTATGTATTCTGCATTACGATCGTACCTGCATTTTTGAATGTTGTGATTTTAATGACGGAACGACAATTCGAAATACATAATACTAATGTTGCCAAACGGTATCAATCTTCGGCCCTATTGCACACTCTCTTATCTACCGGAGACACACAAACATCTAATTTTGATGAAAACGTTATCTAATTAATTCGCAAAACAAGTTTTTAAAAACGACCTGTTCTATAATAGAATATTTTTTACTTTTCTCTTGTTTTACTACTTTTACTAGAAATGTATTCAAACAAACCTATATTTTATTAACTCGTTGAAAACATTTAATGAAATTTTCCCAAAAAAGAACATCCGTACAATAGTTTCAAAAATATTTTTCTTTTCCAATATATGAATGTTTTTTAGTAAAATTTAAGCCATTGTGAAGAGGTTTTCTAACAGTAAACACTTAACGTTGCCAACTTTCTTAAAGCAGCAGCATTGCCAGAGCAAAGGCCAAACTGTAGTTATTGCCATAACACTGTTTCCAAGATATTTAAAGATGCAAAATTTCAAGTGGGAATGACATTTTTGAAAAATTTATTACAAAAAGAATGCAACATTAACTTTGGGAGTGCATCACATTTTGGAAGTGTTGCCGTTAAATTTGATATATTAATGTCACTTGTAAATATGAACTATTTAACTGACAGTTTTGAAATATGATATAAAATTTACCAAGTACTTTGATATATTTTTTTTTAATTCTTTACCAAACAGTAGCTTGTAATAATAAAAGTTTGTATATTATCGCTAAAATAAATAACACTTGTTTTTAAACGTAATGGGATTTAAATTTGTTGTTTTATTAGTTTAAAAAAAGTTGGGTTTTTTTCTTCTTTACATTAAGGTCAAAAATAAGTTATAAAACAACTTAAATTCTGGATGGGTACAACATCTGCAAAGAAAAAAAACATAAATTAATTAAAAATTTATTAAAAAATAACAAAATTTGAAAGTATGTATTTAATAACTTCCAAGGAAAACACAAAAAACTTTCAGATTTTCTTAAAAAATCGATTCCAAAAATTATTAAATTATTCAGAAATAGTTTAGAAAATAGAAATGTCTACAAAAATTCTCAAAATTCTTGTTAAAAAAAAAACAGTTTTTATAAAAAAAAAAAAAAAAAATAAAAATGATAAAAAAATTTAAAAATTCAGAATGTTTAGTATAGGAAATATGAGGATGTGTATCACTTTGTTAAAAATGTAAACAGAATAGTTGAATTCTCAAGACATGTGCCGTTACATGTTTTTATCAATCAGCTGTTCATTATTTAATAAAAACAAAAATCAGGAAAGTTAAATTTCAGTTTCTTAACTTTAAAAACAACGGTATTGGTCTCATTGAACTGTCCTTGGCAATTTTTTCGAAGAAACACTTTCATTATAAGCATTTTAAAGGAATTTCAAATGAAATTGAACAATTTTAAAGATTTCGAAGTCCAATTTGACTTGCAATCTGATAAGAAATCCACATGTTTTGAATTTAACTAGCACTATTAACATTCCTTGGATTAAAAGCAAATTTTAGTCCTTATCCTTTAAAACTTATATACTTACAATGCGAATACGGTGACCCATAGCGTGACCAGGTAAATTTCTGTTGAAACGAGCACGTACACAACCGCTGTTGCCATGCAAGCGAGTTACTTTACCCCAAACAGCACGGACGCGGGTCTTGCGTTCTGGATGTTGTGGTACACACTTCTTGGTTTCAGCTTTGTAAACATAAACACAACGTTTGCCAATGTAGAATTGACCGTGTTCCTTTCTGCGGGCACCTTCAATCTATTAAACACAAAAAAACGAAAATTTAATATTTTATTTTCAACCACATTCCTAAAAAACATTCCCAATATTTACCTTCAAGATAGCTTGGTTTTCGTGTTGATTTCTCAAACCACGTTTGTAGCCAGTGAATACAGCCTTGGCAAACAAACGACCATGACGCTTGTATTTGGCAGCGGATTTAACATCAGCAGCCTTTTCGGTCTTGGCAGCCTTAACGGCTTTGGTGGCTTTAGCCTTGGGTGCCTTGGCGGCAGCAGCAGCAGGGGCAGCTTGTGTGTCAGCCATAGTTAACTAAACAAAACACAACAAAAATAATCCATTATTAATTTCTTCTAACCAAAGTATTCATCAACTAGCGCTAGTAATTTTTTTAAACATAACACTTAAATATGTAAACATTGCTTTAATTTTTCTTTATCTTTATTTTAATTCTTATTCACAACATATTCTTTTTATAAGTTACTATTATTTTTATCTTCAAACATCTGCCATATTTTCTCTAATAAACACTTTAAATTAATTAATTACAATAGTTGGTAGCATAAATTATGGTTTGCATTATTAATTTAGTTAAATTTAAAGCATTATTTAGCATATTTTTATTATTTTTTATAGAAATTCACAAAAATCGCGTACGTACCGGAAACTTGACAAATGGCGAAAGAGAGAAGGCATGACAGAAATGTCATTTCATAAATTTGACAGTGAACATAGTGAACGTAGCGCCCTCAAGTGACAAAAATAGTTGATGTTTCACTAAAACAGGGTTGTTTAAAAGTAATATGGAAAAAAGAAAACAACCAGTTGATTTACATGGAAATTTATTTTATTATTTAAAAAATTTCAATTATTACAAATTTAATTTAAATAAAATCGTTAATTAATATTAATAGTATAAGTTATATATAGGATATAACATCTTTTAGAAAAAATAAAAAGTATTTTTTTATTAAAGTTTTTTCTTATTGGATTTTTGTTTATTTAAAAAAAAATATTCTTATTACCACCACAAATACTGATTTTCAATAAAATACAATAAACCCTTCTCATGTTTAATAAAAAGCTTCCTAAAAGAACTTTTTTTAATAAAAATCTTCTACAAAGACATATTTTCAATAAAAAGCTTTTATAAAGGAAATCTTTGAAGAAAAAGTTTCTAGAAAGTCTTTCAACAAAAAGTTTTCTAATAAAGATTTTCACAAGTTAAGCTATCTTCTTAAAAATATTATAAACTTCTAACAAAGCTTTATTATGAAATTCTATAAATTCATATACTAGATACTAAATATTATTCAAAGAAAATATATTTTTCGAATTTATGTTTGAAAAACAACAAAAAATAACTAAATAATAATAAAACAATAAAAAAAATTACTGTCATCTGATATTAACTTAAATAACGCATGAAGTAAACGTACTCATTGTGTTCATAACCGTTTAAAACTGTATATTTATATTAAGCTGTCAATCAACAAATAAATATTTGTCGTGTAAACATACATGATTACTTTTACCAATATGGCATCTCTATTATATGATTATTGCTCTTTCGCTCTCTCACCCATACAACTCTGTGTTTATTCGCTTACATTTTTTGTTGCCAAAATTTTTGAAATTCATTCCAGTTGCTTGCATTGAAAAAACAACGTATAAAACCAGAAATTCTTGTAGAAAAAATATATAAAAATAGTGTGACGTATGTTTTATGTTCTGAAAAAGTGTTTATGTGAAAAATAACTTAAATAACTACTACCGTTCAAATTTTGTCAAACAATTAAAAACTTTTGCAAAAAATTTCACAATGGCGGAATTGGAAGCACTCAGCAACAAAGAATTAAGACAAAAATGCATTGAATTTGGCATGCCCAATGTGCCAGTGACCGATTCGAGTCGCAAAATTCTTATCAGACGTCTAGAGGCGGTAATGTCGGGCAAACCAATTGCCACCACGCCGGCTAAAACGAATCGTCGAGAAACAATGCATGTTTCCAAACCATCCGAAGTGGCGTCATCACCCAAAATAACTATTAATAATAATAATGCGACAACAAAACCAGCGGCTGCAGCCAGTAGACCTTCACGACGCACTATAGCGGCTACCGAAAGACATGTTACCACCACTACCACGGTTAGTGAACCAGAATATTCAGATGTTTCCCCTGATAGGGTAGAGCTGGAACCTATAAGAGCTAAAACTAAGACACCAGAAAAGCCAGCTGCCAATCTTTATCCAAAATTGCCGGCTAAAGAGCCCTCGCCTAAGCCGCAACACTTAAGTAAAACGGGTGTTGTTACCACTTCTTATGTGCAGGAGACTACACCAATTAATAAGACTTATGTAGAGCCAGAGGAAATTGATTTGGTGGAGGAGGAGGATTTTGTAGTACAAGAAGAGCCGGTTAAGAAAACCGTGGTGAGCAGTGCTCCCAAACTCAGCTATGTGCCAGTGTCCGAACCCAAGGTCACTACCACTGCACCTTTGGCTGCAAGTCTCAGTTCCAGTACACGTTATAGTTCTATGGATTCCTATAGCTACAATAAAAAACACACTAATTATTTGTCTTCGACTAATGTACGCAAAAGTTATATACCACCCTCCAATGTTTACAATAAACCCTCTATAGGGTCACAATATGCTCAGTCCTATGAAGCTGAACTACAAGATGATGACGAAGACTATGAGGACGAGGAAGAAGAAGAAGTTGTTTTGGTAGAAGAATCACCCGTTAAGGAGCTAGAAACACCTTTTCTCAGTCAATTTGCTCGTAATTTGGAAACTCTTAAGGCCACCCCTTTACGTCAAACCATGGGACCCACCAAACTATCACCACCCAAATCATCTCTACGCAATCGTGATAATGCCTACTCACGACGCACTATAGGCACCCCCTCCAGCAACATTAATCCCAGGCGTACCCTGAAATCTACCCATCAGCCAGAGGACTCGGCATTTCGCCAATTCATTTTGGCCATGGAGGAGAAATATCATTTGAAACACTCTTTAATCTTAATCTCTATATTTATATTGGCCGTTTTCATTTATGTTTTCTTTATACAAAGTGTTTAATTTATGTCTTTTACGTATTTTTGTGAATTTAAAGACTATTTTTTTAAGTATTTCATAATCTCATACATATTTCACAAGAGTTTTGTTTTTTACTGTATTTTTGAAAATTTTGGTTTAATTTTTTTTTGCTAATTTTCTTGTCGATTTGTAATATTTTTGCTTTTGTGTGTATTTTTAAAAAAATCAACTAAAATGTTTATGTTTTAAGTATTTTTTTCAGTGATGCTTTTTTATATAAGAAATGTTAAACAAAATAAGAATTTCAAAATTATAATTTAAAGAAAAAAACTAAATAAAAAGATAAAAATAAAATCTAAAGGAAATTGTTGTTTTGATAAAAAAATATTAAAAGATTTTTAGAAAAGCTTTTTTATAAAAAGCTATATTAAAACGTTGTCATAAAAAGTTCTCTATTACAAAGTTTTATTAAATATATAAAAGCTTTTTCCATTATATGCTTTTTGATAAATTTTTCATAAAAAGCTTTTTCAAAAAAGTTTCTTTCATAAGAAGCTTTTTCAAAAAAGTTTCTTTCATAAGAAGCTTTTTCAAAAAAGTTTCTTTCATAAGAAGCTTTTTCAAAAAAGTTTCTTTCATACAATTTTTCGTAAAAACTAAAAGCTCTAAAAAGCTCTTTCATAAATGATTTTTTTTTCAATTAAAATAATTTTCATTAAAGCTTTTATCACTTTAACCAATTTTATAAAAAAATGTTTTTACAAAAATCTTTCTCATAAAATGTTTATTTGTTATTGTTTTCATTAAAATTGTTTTTTTATAAAACACTTTTCACAAAAGCTTTTTTCATAACATAAAAAATGGATTTTTTTCATCATAAAGATTTTTTCTAAAAGCTTTTTTTCGTTAAAAGGTGTTTGTTGTTTTTTGTTAATAAATTTCATTTTTAGAAAAAGCTTGTCTATATAAGTATTTTCTAAAAAGCTTAATAAAACGGTTTTTTTTAATGTTATTATAAAAAGCGTTTTCAAAATATTTTTTTAATAAAGTTTTTGAAAAGAAATAACTTTTACAAAAAAACTTTTTCATAAGAGCTTTTAAATTAAACTTTTTCATAAAAGCTTTTATACAAAACTTTTGCATGTTTTTTTAAAAAACTTTTTCATAAAAGCTTTTACAAAAAAATGTATAAAAGTTTTTTTTATAAAAGCTTTCAATATAAAAGCCATATTCATAAGCTTTTTCGCACATCATTCACTTTTCAAAAAGAGAACAAAAGATTATTGGAAAAACATTTTTTTCATAAGAGCTTTTTTGCAAAAATCTTTTTCAATTGTCTTAAAAAAGCTTTTTTTGAATTCTCGATAACACATTTTGCCTAAAAATCTCTTTGGTAAACGTTTTTTTAACATAAAATATAAAAAACCATAAAACTACATACTTTTAATAATTTCGTATTTTTCGTTTCTTTTATTATTCTTTTTTGTTGTTGTTATTGTTAATAATGATCGCCACTTATCAAGAGTCTAGTTTTTAATTTTGTTTTTTTTTTTTATTATTTATTCAGGATACAAAAACACAAAAAAGGCTGAACTTGTTATTCAATTTTATATTAATAAATTAGTTTTTTTTTTCATATATTTTTATTAAAAATAACCTACTATTTACAAAAGAAAAGAAAACAAAAACAAACAAAATTACAAGATTGAAAGAAAGAAAAAAAAAATAAACTAAAAGGAAAACTTGTTGATATGATTGATGGCAAATGGAGGTTTTATAACGAAGAAAAAAATAGGATAAATTAAAAACCTTCAAACTATTTAGACAGCAAGAAGAGCATTTAGTTAATTAACATTTTAAAAACTACAACTATACACAGTTCTTTATAGAAAAAATGAAGATAAAGCCAAACTGTTACGGTAATAAATGCTTAACATTTTTTGTTTGTTAAAAGTTTTTTTTTTCAAAGAAAAGGTCCTTTTGTAAATTTACCAAATATAAACTCCCAGAGTTTTGTTTACTATTTTAGTTTTGTTTTAGTTTTAGTGTTGTTGGTTTTGTTTTTTTAGAAAAAAGAATTAAGAATTTTACCTACATGACTATAATGAATTAACTTAGAATTTAAACAAACTTGACTACAAATTAAGCTTAAGATGCCTTTAATTATCTCTGCAAGTGTATGTTAGTTAAAATGGAACTTAAACTGGAACGGTGACCCGTGATGGAAGTGTTGGAAGGGACTGCCACCACGGAAACCATGACCACCTTGTTGGCCTTCAGGATCTAAAGGATCCTGGCCACTGTCGAATTGTCTACGTTTTTCGGGATCTGTTAGCACTTCTTTGGCGGCGGCTATGTCAATGAATTTCTTTTCGGCAATTTTCTTTTCATCACCCTTAAAGTTGTCGGGATGCCATTTTTGTGCTGCCTTACGATAGGCTTTGACAATTTCCTGTTTGCTGGCATTACGTTTAACACCCAAGATCTTATAGTAATCTCTGCGTTCCGCCTGTTTTTGCAGTCTTTTAGCTTTCTCCATGCCCTCTTTGGCTCTTTGTAGGTTTTCATCAAGACCCAAGGCCTCTTGGAAGTCATGTATGGCATCATCATACATTTCAGAGCCGAGATAAGCCTCGGCACGATCACAGTAAATTTGAGCATCACGCAAAATCTCTAAAGCATCATTGCAGTGACCCAATGATTTGGCATATTGTTCGTCGCGCATATAACATGTGCACAATAAACGTTTAGCCTCGTATATCACCATGGTTTCTTCTTTTTCATGTTTCAATGCTGCTTCCGCAGATGTTATACAGTCTTGATATTGTTTTTCATCACGTGCTGTCTCTGCACCCGACAAACCCTTCTCCACTTTTCTCAACTTCTTATAGAAGGGGAAACAGTCTTTGTGTTCTGGATCAAATTTCAAACATTCTCTGATTTCTTTCAATGCACTGGTAGCATGACCAATTTTATACAACAGCAAAGCCAGGTGATAGTAGCCCTCTGTACTGTCTTGTGATAGTTTGTTTACCGATCTTAAATCTGAAATGGCTGCTAAGAGATCATTGGTTTCAATATAGGCATCGGCACGTGCTTGACGGAATGTCACCGACCATGGTGATATTTCGAGTAGTTGTGTTAGCATTTGTATGGCATTACGATGATCACCGCGGTCAATAAGTTCCTGTACAATATCCCATTGTTCTTCGGCCGGTAAAATGCGCGAGTAACTGTCGTGGGCAACTTCATTGTAGGGTTCTTCTTCGAGCTGGAATTAGAAAAATTAATAATTTCATAAAAGTTTTTTCATTAAAAGACAAGACTATATTTGGGACTATAGACTACACTTTAGAATAGCGTAGACATTTAGACATAAATAAAACATTTCTAGAAATTTCTTTAAAACTCTGTTAATATGTATTAAGTTCTCTAAAAATTGGTGCTTCAGACAATAAGTGTTTTGTTTATTAAACAATTTCATATTATTGATAAAGATTTTTAACCTTACGCCCCCCCCCCCCCATAAAAAGTTTAATATTATAAGTAGCAAGAAAGGGAAACTTACCACAGCGGCAAAGTCCTCGGCAGCTTGATGATATTCGCCTGTTTTCATAAAAACAGTACCACGCTGTAAACGAGCTGCTGTGAAATCAGGTTTCAATTCCAAAACCCGACTAAAGTCCTGTATAGCAAAACGAGTCTTGCCCAAAGCCAAATAAACAGTACCACGTTTGAACAAAGTCAAATAGTTGGTGGGATCACCCTCTAAAATGAAACATAAATAGTAAATTATGGATGTAAAAACTAAATGCAAAATGTTAAGTAAACAAACTTACCCACAGCGGCATGGTAATGGGTCAAAGCATCACTTAATTGATTGTGTGCTAAAAATTGTTTACCCAATTCTAAATGGTTTTCTATATCGGCTGCGTTAGGCACTGATTCGGCACCTGTTTTCAAAAACAAAGAAAATAAAGTAAATATTTAAAGAAATCGTATGGCAATAATAACAGCAAAGTGCTAATTAAACAAAATCAACTGTAGCATGACAAATATTAAACATATTACTTCAAATTATCTTGTTATTTTAATTATTATAGAAAAAAACTAATAATAAAGTTCAAGGTCATGATGTTTGTGCTTCATGCATAATATTATTATAATTCAAAATATTTATTTTGCTTTTAGTAAATAAGTAACTAAAACATAGATCACTGACCTTCTAAAAATAGTTCCAATATTAGCAACAACAAACAGGCAGTCAATTTCTTTTCGCCCCCCAGGAGCATTAAATCCGGCAATGACACTACCATGGTTTCATACAGCTGATTTTTATAAACAATTTAACATTAATGAACAATTAATAAAATAAATTGTTAAATTCTAGAAATTCCTTGAGTCCACCACAGATTTCGTTTTGTTGTGCGTTTGTGTTAGCGTGGCAGGGCAGCAAAAAAAAACTTTTAACTTTCTATTACTTTTTTATCACTAAATTTTTGTTGCTATTCCTCCTCCCTGTTCTAATTTTCTTGCTTTTTTTTTTCTTCTCACACCTTTAAAGTATTTACAAAATTTTGTGTAATTTGATTGTTGTTTAAAAAATTTCTTTGTTTTTATTCTTTTGTTTTTTAGAATTTAAAGTGGTTTTTGTATTTTTATTATTTATATTAATGTGCACTGTAGGATATATTAATTAATAATGCAACGAAAAAAACTCTATTGCCGAAAATAGTTTGCTTTTTATGATTTCTTCATTTTCTTAATTTTCAAAACACTGACGTGTGTTCTATCGTTTGCTATCGTCTTTTATTCTACAGAGTTGTATTTAGTATGTGGTTTTTTCTGATTGGTCAATTTTGTTTTTGGTTGAAACAGAACAAAACATTTGACAGTTGTGTGTTATTTTAAAGCCAGGGTTGTATTTTGCTGGCAAAAACCGTTAAGTTGGGAGATGTGTTTAGTAGGCAATAGAATAAAAAGAAATTTAGAAATATTTATTTAATTTAACAAATTTTACATTATTTTATGATTTGAATAAGTATTAATGTTAATTGAAATAAAAACAATGAACATTAAATACTTTTTCATCATTTGCCGTCAAATCTTGTTATAAAAATCTCTAGAAACAATCAGTTTTAGGTTTTTGCAAAACTTAATACGAAGAACAGACTATAGATTAGATTTTAAAATTGACTATAAACTAGACTATAGACTGGACTATACAATAGACTAGACTTTAAATTAGACTATAGACTATACATTTGACTATGAACTAGACTACATTATAGGCTAGACTGTAGGCATAGACTAGAAATTATGGACTAGACAATTGAATAGACTATAAACTAGACTACAGGCTACACAATAGACTAGACTATAAAGTAGGCTATAAACTATATTAGGTTAGACTATAGGATAAGTTATAGAATTGACTACAGACTAGCCATTACACAATCCTATAGAATATACTATAAACTAAACTACAGGCTAGACCATAGAATGTAGTATAAATTTAGCAATAGACTAGACTTTAGACTAGGAACCCACCCTTAATTAATTTCAATAGGTGCAGCGAAGCACTCCGGACACGCTAGTAAAACATAAGTATACTAATTTTTTATTAATTTTGTTTTATTATTAATAGTTTGAAAGATTCAACAAAATATTGAGCTTATTAAAAACTTGTTATATTTAAAAAAATATAAAATTTAAAAAAATTTAAATAACCATTATAAGAGTTTACAATATTTTAGGATAAATGATATATTCTTACATATATAACTATAACAAATTAAATAAAGTTATTAAAAAACTTTTGAGGATATATATGGTTTCTAATATAGATTTTCCGCAGGAAAAAGTATTTTCATTTAAATTAATATAGTAATAGTAAATATTATTTAATTATTAAAATATTCAACTTAACAATTATTAAAGTAAAATGGTTTCACTATTTTTTTTTGTTGCTTTTCTTTTTCTTCTAATAAATGGACTTAATTTAAAGGCATTTAATTTGTGTGTGTATGAGTGACTTTCTACTTAGTTAATTAATTTTGTTAAAATGTTTAATTTTTTTGGCTTAAAACCTTTTTAAAGGCTTTTATAATAAATCTCTAAACATATGTCTTTTTTTGAATTTAAAACATTTCAAAATAAATGCAATTTTTTTAATAAATATATTTTGGTATTTGAGCTTATTTAATTTTTAGTTAAATATTTTGTGTGTTTTTAAACTTTCTAATGTTTAAAATCATAACTACTGGTCAATAAGTGCAGTTTAAAGTTAAAATTTTTAATATTTTGTGCAATTTGTGAAATGTTTATCTTTTTATAAAGTATTTCTTTCGTTTCAATTGTTGTATAATATTGTCTTAAAAGTATAAAATTTATTGCTAAGTAATCACAATATTGACCAAATCGTCCAATGGCAGCTCAATGTTAGTTTTATTTTTATTATTAGGATTTAAATTAGTAGCAGCAGCCACTTCTTCCTCGTCGTGCATTTTTTTCATATGCCCTGGAAGATTAAAAAATTTCTTTATTTCTATATAGAAATCCTTGGACAGGTAATTTTTTAAAGGAACGGACATAATTTTCCTATGAATCGTTGATCAAGATTGAAAAACATCATCCTTACAATCGAAGTAACTACATGTATTCTAATCTATAATCTATATTCTGGTCCAATCTATACTCTGGTCTAGTCTAGTCTATAGTCTAGTCTATAGTATAGTCTATAGTCTAGTCTATAGTCTAGTCTATAGTCTAGTCTATAGTCTAGTCTATAGTCTATCGTCTAGTCTATAGTCTAGTCTATAGTCTAGTCTATAGTCTAGTCTATAGTCTAGTCTATAGTCTAGTCTATAGTCTAGTCTATAGTCTAGTCTATAGTCTAGTCTATAGTCTAGTCTATAGTCTAGTCTATAGTCTAGTCTATAGTCTAGTCTATAGTCTAGTCTATAGTCTAGTCTATAGTCTAGTCTATAGTCTATAGTCTAGTCTATAGTCTAGTCTATAGTCTAGTCTATAGTCTAGTCTATAGTCTAGTCTATAGTCTAGTCTATAGTCTAGTCTATAGTCTAGTCTATAGTCTAGTCTATAGTCTAGTCTATAGTCTAGTCTATAGTCTAGTCTATAGTCTAGTCTATAGTCTAGTCTATAGTCTAGTCTATAGTCTAGTCTATAGTCTAGTCTAGTCTATAGTCTAGTCTATAGTCTAGTCTATAGTCTAGTCTATAGTCTAGTCTATAGTCTAGTCTATAGTCTAGTCTATAGTCTAGTCTATAGTCTAGTCTATAGTCTAGTCTATAGTCTAGTCTATAGTCTAGTCTATAGTCTAGTCTATAGTCTAGTCTATAGTCTAGTCTATAGTCTAGTCTATAGTCTAGTCTATAGTCTAGTCTATAGTCTAGTCTATAGTCTAGTCTATAGTCTAGTCTATAGTCTAGTCTATAGTCTAGTCTATAGTCTAGTCTATAGTCTAGTCTATAGTCTAGTCTATAGTCTAGTCTATAGTCTAGTCTATAGTCTAGTCTATAGTCTAGTCTATAGTCTAGTCTATAGTCTAGTCTATAGTCTAGTCTATAGTCTAGTCTATAGTCTAGTCTATAGTCTAGTCTATAGTCTAGTCTATAGTCTAGTCTATAGTCTAGTCTATAGTCTAGTCTATAGTCTAGTCTATAGTCTAGTCTATAGTCTAGTCTATAGTCTAGTCTATAGTCTAGTCTATAGTCTAGTCTATAGTCTAGTCTATAGTCTAGTCTATAGTCTAGTCTATAGTCTAGTCTATAGTCTAGTCTATAGTCTAGTCTATCTAGTCCATAGTCTAGTCTATAGTCTAGTCTATAGTCTAGTCTATAGTCTAGTCTATAGTCTATCTAGTCTAGTCCATAGTCTAGTCCATAGTCTAGTCTATAGTCTAGTCTATAGTCTAGTCTATAGTCTAGTCCATAGTCTAGTCTATAGTTTAGTCTATAGTTTAGTCTATAGTCTAGTCTATAGTCTCTAGTCTATAGTCTAGTCTATAGTCTAGTCTATAGTCTAGTCTATAGTCTAGTCTATAGTCTAGTCTAGTCTATAGTCTAGTCTATAGTCTAGTCTAGTCTATAGTCTAGTCTATAGTCTAGTCTATAGTCTAGTCTATAGTCTAGTCTATAGTCTAGTCTATAGTCTAGTCTATAGTCTAGTCTATAGTCTAGTCTATAGTCTAGTCTATAGTCTAGTCTGTAGTCTAGTCTATAGTCTAGTCTATAGTCTAGTCTGTAGTCTAGTTTATAGTCTAATCTATAGTCTAGTTTATAGACTAGAACTTTTCCTAGAACCTGTAATCGATTTCTATTAGAGAAACACATACTTACATTTAAACTTAATATGTGTAACAAAACTTTCACTGCATAAATCACATTTGTAATAGGTTTTACCACTGTGTATACGTTCGTGTAAACGCAAAGACTTTTCGAAGAGATATGATCGGCCGCAGGTGGTGCAAGTAAAGTTCTTTTCTAAAACTATTTGAAAAAAAAAAACACTTTAAAATATCAATTGCAATCAATATAAACTCCAAACAAATACCTTCATGACTTCGACGATGTTGCGTTAAGACATATTTCAAAGCGAAACCCTTGCCGCACACATCACAGATATTGGGCTTTTCGGAGGAATGTGTTTTCAAATGCCACTTCATATCTTGCGAACGCTTAAAGCGTTTAGGACATTGCGGGCAGGCATGAGGTCTATATAGTTTAGGGGGAAAAACACAAACACACACTTAAATTATTTTATATTATCTATTCTCTTTAAATTACCGTCCCTCCGTGGAGTGCACAGCCATGTGTCTTTCTAAAGCTGATTTCATATTGAAACGTTTATCACATTTTTCACATTGAAATATACCCGTAAAGCTTTTTGGTTTCTTATTCATTATAACACGTTTATTATTGGAGATTTTAACGGCTCCCTTATTTTCCTTGTGATCTTCCATCATATGATCCTTTAGTTCCTGTTCGTGATCGTAACGTTTGTGACACAGCATACATTCGGTTTTTTCGATCAACGTAAGATTATCCAAATGATATTCGAGCATGTGTAGACGTTTTTCGAAATATGATGTGAAAACTGGAAATGGAATTGAAGGAAGAGTAGATCAATTTAAGAGAGAGTTTTTTTTAGTAAACATCTCAGCATATGAGAGTTTATTTTAAGAAAACTTCTCTGCCATGAAAATTTCTAATATGCTGAGCAAAAAGTGAATGTCTTGATTAATGTTGGAATCCTTACCTTCTGTACATCGGGCACATTTGTAGGGCTTTTCACCACCATGTTGTCGATAGATATGCCATCTAAGTGTTTTCAAATGAAAGAAATCTTAAGAAGAATAATAATCGTTACACATAGTTGTAATTCTTTTACTAAAATCTTTACATAATTTGCTAAAATATTGAAAATAATTAAAGATCGATGAAATATTCTTAACGCTGAATTAAAACACAATACATTTTAAAATCGGAGTCGAATTTCAAGTTCTTAGTAGTTAATTCATAGTATAATTTTTAGTTCATTTGCCCGAACTGATTGTCTTGAAGTTGCCTACACCACTTTGCAGAGTTTATTCTGAAAGTTTATTCTAAACATGATTTTTCTCCCAAATATATCGAAATAGTCTAGTCTACAGTCTAGTCTGTAGTCTAGTCTATAGTCTAGTCTTCTCTGGTCTGGTATGGTATGGTCTGGTCTGGTCTGGTCTGGTCTGGTCTGGTCTGGCCTGGTCAAGTCTAGTCTATAGTCAAGTCTAGTCTAGTCTATTCTATTCTAATCTATAGTCTTGTCTATAGTCTAGTCTTTAGTCTAGTCTACAGTCTAGTCTATAGTCTAGTCTATAGTCTAGTCTATAGTCTAGTCTATAGTCTAGTCTATAGTCTAGTCTATAGTCTAGTCTATAGTCTAGTCTATAGTCTAGTCTATAGTCTAGTCTATAGTCTAGTCTATAGTCTAGTCTATAGTCTAGTCTATAGTCTAGTCTATAGTATAGTCTATAGTCTAGTCTATAGTCTAGTCTATAGTCTAGTCTATAGTCTATAGTTTAGTTTATAGTCCAGTCTACAGTCTAGTCTATAGTCTACTCTTTAGTCTAGCCTATAGTCTACTCTATAGTCTAGTCTATATTCTACTCTACAGTCTAGTCTATAGTGTAGCCTATAGTCTAGTCTATAGTCTAGTCTATAGTCTAGTCTATAGTCTAGTCTATGGTCTAGTCTATAGTCTAGTCTATAGTCTAGTCTATAGTCTAGTCTATAGTTTAGTCTATAGTCTAGTCTATAGTCTAGTCTATAGTCTAGTCTTCTCCAATGTCCAATTATTTTCAATATTTCAGCATTTTTATACTACCTCCTCCCTCCCGACTTACTTTTCCCACAAAACGAACAAACCTCCTGACTCCGATAGCCCGTATGAGTCTCCTCGTGACACTTCAAATGTCGCTGATTGATAAACAAACGATCACAGTAACTACACTTTAATTGCTCTTCCGGATTGTGCCATTTCATGTGATAATTTAAACTTTTACTCGAACAAAAACTCTTACCGCATAGGGTACAATCGAAATCGGTACCACTGTGATATTTTTCGACATGATTTTTTAAATTAAATTTATCGGCATATTTTTTACCACACGTTTGACATTCGTAAACCTTTTGACTGTGTTCATCCTTTAGGTGAGTGGTCCGTGAAGCGGCATCCATAAACATTTGCTGGCAATAGGGACAATTATAGGGTTGATCTGAACTGTGTAGTTTGGTTATATGAGCCAATAGATCTTGCTGGGTTAGAAAATTTTCCGTAGCATTATTTTTCCATTTATAACAGTATTTACATTCAAAGGTTATTTTTAAATCGTTCTCTAAAGGATCATCATCTTCTTGGTCCAGGGTCATAGTGATATTTGTAGTAGTTGGTATATTTTCCAAATCATTCAGCTCCTCTTCCTCCTCTTCCACTTCCGCTTGATGTTCTTCTTCGGTGATTTCTTCTATAATATCAAGTTCTTCGATTAGTTCTTCTATAAGATCATTTTCATCTAAATCGTTGGTATTTTCTGGTAGTATAGTTGTTTCGTTATTATTTAAATTAGTTGAAAGATTATTGCTAGAGACATCTTCTTCTCCCTCATGTGGAGTATTATTGCTGATATTATTGTTATAGTTGGTGTTATTATTAATATCTTCGTCTTCTTCTTCGACTACACTCTGATAAAAATTTGGTTTTATATTTTCGTTTTCTAAAACGGCAGTGTTTGATAATTTTGTTATGGTTCTAAATGAAACCTCGGTGTTGTCGTTAGGATTTAGATTTAAGATTTCACTTAATGTGGAGATATTTTCTGAACAAAAAAATGTATAATTATTAAAGTTTTTAACATTATTTTAAATTCAACTACGTATGTATATAAACAATTACAAATTTTTCAACCTGAGACCAAAGTGTACTATTTCTGAGACCAGATTTGGGTTCCTCTAGAAAAGTATACTTTCATCTCTGGATTTCATCTTTTTCCCAATTTTGTTTGCTTGTGTGATTATTTTTGGTCTAAAAGTTCACTGACCTACCTCTACAATAAAAACAAAACAAAAGGACTTTTAATTTTAATGTTTGTTGTTGTTGTTTTGTTTTCCTTTCGTATTATTGCGCTCATTTCCTTTTGATTTATTTCTATTATTTTTTTTTTTCACTACTCATATAAACTCACCATTGTTGTTATTGTTGTTCTTGTTATTGCTGCTACTATTACTGCTTGTTATGCTCTTTTCAGTTGTTGTCTCTAATGTGTGCTCAATTGACTTTAAGTGCACTGTTAGTACTTCTGCTGCTGATGTCGCTGCAGCTGCTGCTGCTGCAACTGCTCCTATCGGCTGTGTTGCTGTTTTTACATCATTATCCTGTTCATTAGCGAATCCCTCGAAAACTTCTTCATCCTGTATACTTTGTGTATCGATTTTATCGAATATATTGCTTAATATAGTTTGTGCCTCCAGGCATTGTAGGCGAAATGAGGAGACTGTGCAAAATTTTGAAAAACAATCGGTGCAGATTTTTTGTGGCAAACCATCGTTACACGAAATCTTTGTAATATATGGGGGGAGAGAGAGAGATATACGGTGGGTGGTAGTGGGCAAAATGTTGAAATACTTAATACAATCGAATTGTAAATAAAACAGTTATTTTTAGTTCAACAATGTTGTCAATGTAGTGATTTTGTATAATGAACACCCTAGACTAGAAAGTCTTTTTTGCATGAACAAACAAGATGGGAGGAATATTTGTAGCTTTTAAATGTAATATTTAAGCTAAAGTTATCTTTACTCCATAAATAAGCAAGTTTTTTTTCACTTTTTACTTACACCAGAGATATAAGCTTATAAAAGTTCTCGAAGATCTGCGAAATTCCAAGAACCGCAAACTATCAAGGACCGCAAACTATCACAGCAACTGAACGACTATCACAGAGCAACGACGACCTACAACACCTACTTTAAGATGTTCGGCATGAAATCATAGCTAAACTCTGTTGTTCATTACTTTTCCTAACGAACTAGATCACTAACTACAAACTAGTTTTAGAGTCGGCTTAGGAGCTCCTTCATGGAATTTTGTCGCAGTTGCAATGATAACGATGAAGAGGAAACGGCTTTCAAATTCTCTACGATTGCCTTGTGTTAGCTGTTACCCCTCGGGGGCATGTTACCTTGATAATAGTTCCTCATCTTGGAGTTATTGTAATCCCGGGGTAAAGAGGTGTAACCTCTAGCCTGCCGGAAATATGGACTGGATCAAATGTATAATCTGTCTTTCTTTAGAATAATTTGAGATGAGATCGAACCAGAAAACCTCATAATCTGGTACCATGGCAACCGGTAGCACGCAGGTAAGAGTTTCGGACTTTGTCTTGTCCGGATTAGTGGAGGGGAGCCTTTGGGAAGCAAGTGGTGACTGTGGTTTAAACGGAAATTAACGGGAAGAGAAAGTAGTTAATTTCCGTCGGGATATGTTCGGTGCCATTGCCGAGACATCAGATACCCCACAGAGGAGTGACATTGGGACTAAGAGTTGGAAATATATATATACTAGGGTGATCGACTCGATTTTTCAACCGGTTTTAAAACCGGTTTTTTCTGCTTTACCAGTGTCGGTTTTTTCTAAATGTTGATTTTTCGAATATCGAATAACCCGGTTTTTTCACTTTTTAAAAACCGGTTTCGAATACTTTTATTTGCTTTGTATTCAAAGATTATTTAAATGAAATTTTGAAGTAAATAATACAGCCCGTTTAAATTTAAAAATATTCGAGTCCAGGAACTAGGATATATTTTTCTAAAGCACCATTGGTTAAACTTTTTTGATTTTCCTAATTAATTAAAAAATTTTATTTGTAAAATTGATAACTGTTTAATAAAATTTTATTAATCTTAAGATTATATTCCAATTACAATAATTAATTTACCGCTGAAATATTATGGAAGTGTTGGAATGCCTATGAAAATTTCCTAAAAGGGCTTTAGAATAAGCTAGGATTACATAGTACCTTATGTTTAACAGAAGTGTCCACTTTTTTCCTAATTTTTTTTATATTAAAGAAATAATGTAAATCAGACGACTAGATCTAAAGTTATAATCTGTTAAACTGTTAAAAATCATTTCTGGCCAAGTTTTATTAATCAAATTTAATCATAAACATTAATTTCTTCAAATTAACATATATTTTTTTATTTATTATGAAAAACCGGTTAACCGGTTTTTTCTGAATTTGAAAAATATCAACCGGTTTTTTTGAAATGTCAACTATTCGAACTATTCGAAAATCGGTTTTTGGAAAATGTCGAATAATCGATCACCCTAATATATACACCCGTATACCTAGATTGATGATGTAGGATGTTGCTCCCTTTGGGTATATCGAATGAATGGGAAGTGATGGATGAAAGGTATCTTATACAAGTGATACCAATGTATGGTATGTTCAGGACTTACTCTATTAATACCAGATTTACCGCTGTGTGTTCTCTGTGAATAACAACAAGTCCTCGGCTTATTTGATGGATTCGTGATTCGGTCTACTTTCTCTAGGTGCTGTTGTCAACAGAGGCTATCTGCGTGTTTGTAAACGGAAGTGATGTTCTTGTATCTTGGAAGATAAGCAAAGGGGCGTGTAACAACCACAGTGTGGTGAGTCGTCTAATCAGCTTACCTTGTGGTTGAAAAAGTACCACCGTGAAATACGGCTGGTGTTCAGGTAAAGCACTTTGACTTCTTGTTCTAGATGTCAAGAGGAATATATTCCTTGGCTAATCTATATGCAAAACCTTGCTTAATTATGTGTATCCAGAATCAATGACCTATTAAGAAGACATTTCACTGCAGTAGGCTGGATCTAATGCTATATTAGTATTCACTGATCTTGTCAAAACGTACTCTTTACGACTCTACAGTGACAGTTTGCGCGTAGTAAACTACCACGTTAACCACCAACTCATGGAATTAGGGAAATGTATTCGACAATGAACAAGAAGTTAGCCAATTATATCCCAATGGAAGGCACATCTAGCATGAATTTACATGAAGCTTTTACTAAATTCATGTCATCAGATGAGCGAATGTATTTTGCTATGTTCAAGTCTTGAATCCTGTGGAAATTCTCGGAATTTTGACCATAACTTCCTAGTTGTAATACAAAACTGTTTATTTTCCATTGTTCTGAGAGTACATAAAACTTACATATATTCAGCGGAATTCCGCAAAAGTAGATACTGATCACTGTTTGACAATAAGGCGCCTGCATTTGACAGTACATCAGCAATATAGTTAGAAGTGGAATCCCCGTATGCTAGTAAGACTTTTGAGTGTCTCGCCATTCTGTTTAAGGATATCCAATATTCCTGGATCAGTATTAATGAGATGTACAGGCCTGTAGAGGATTTGATTATTTCAATATATCATTGGTATATCCAGTAATATCATATCCATTTTTCCACTCTTTTTTAATGGCTCATCTAATACGAGGCTTATCGAATATTGATTGAATGAATGGAATTAGAAATTCCGTAATGATTTAAATATTTATCAGTATGTTATAGGTTTTTTTTTAACATTGGGACCATGGCACAGTAGGAAATGGTAGAATAGAAACTGATCATAAATACTTTTTATAAAATGTTAAATTTTGACATAATTTTTTATTCATAGTAAAGCTAAGATATTGTGTAATATAGTATAAAAATATTGGAAAAATCCAACTGGCATAACTATCCTAAAATATTGATCAAATGTGAAGGATTTCAAATACAATATTTTTGTACTTTAAAATAGCCATATTTAAGGTCATTATTTTCGATGATATAGCATTTATCGGAAAATATTTTAATTAACATTAGATAGAGTATTTTGTTTAGATATTTATTAAGTCATAATCTTTAAAAAGATTATAAACTGCTCTTAATATTTGCATATTTTCTATTTAATGTTTTATTTATGTAGTATTAAGTTTTTGGTGGAGTATACGTTTTAAGCTCCCCTTGCCTCCGCGTTAAAATTAATATAAAATGAAAGCTTAATGTATTGTGTATTAAATTTAAAAATTTTATCAAATTTTATTTGCGGCGGTCTGCGGCTGCAGTCAGGGGAAATAAAAATCCTTTAGAATTCACAAATTTATTTTTAAAATTGAATACATATTGTATTTTATATATCGCTATCTATGGTATTTTAGTCCCATTTAATAAAGCCAATTCAGGAGAATGTTTGTTTCGTATTCAAATGTGCAATATCGGTCCACGTTTTCTCATAGTCCCCTTACAGTCCCGGAAAACAGTTTTAACAGTCATAACTGGTTTAGAAATACCAGTATAGCTTTGAAATTCCACATAAACAAGTTTTATATGAAGCAAAATCTCTCTACCAAATTTTACGAGGATAACGCCATAATTAATCCTACCCCCCCATATAAAGTCCCCTTTATAAAATGACTTTAACGCTCATTATTAGCTTAAAAATAGGAGTACAGCGACGAAATTCGACTTAAACAAGATTTGTACAAATTAAAATTTCTCTACAAAATTTTATAAAGATCGGTCTATAATTGACCCATACAAAGTCCCCTTCTGAAAATCACGACATAACTGGCCCTACCACACATATAAGGTCTCCTACAAAAAAATTACTTTACATCTCATTACTGGCTTAAATACGAGTACAGCTATAAAATTCAACTTAAACAAGATTTGTACGAGCCAAAATTTGTCTACAAAATTTTAAGAGGATCGGTAGATAATTGACCCTACCCTCTCAGGAAAACTTTTTTGAAATCAAAAAAAAGACATACATCACGATATATCTACTGAAGCTTTTTAAAGAACCTGAACATATCAATTATCTCAATGAGAAATAAATTTAAAAAAGTATACATACCCAGCAAAAACTCGGTAATTCTTGTACTTACATAACGACTTACTTATTAATGACTACTACTTACAGCCTGCATTACTTTTAAGTATACTAATAATGACTTACATATAGTCATATAATTAAGTACTTTATTTTGAGTTTTTCAACACGCAGAAAGCTTTTCTGTGAAAACCAATATTGGACACAATAAAATAACTAAGCATTGGTGTTTTAAGACAGCGAACTAAAAAACAAGAAGCCCGACCCATATTCTGTGTTTTAGTGTTTTTAAAACAAAACAACTTTTTATCTCTTTATTTATAAGTACTTATATAAGTAGTGACTTGTAAGAGAGCGTGGTAAGTACTCGCCTCCAATGTCATGACCGTGTTAAAATAATGAGTTAAAGTGATATTGAATAAGTAGTGAAAAGCGGATTTATTAGCTTTTAACTCATTACTTTTCAATATAAGTTTTTGCTGAGTATTGGTAGGTTTTTATTTATTCACAATTAATTTATATTTAGATAAAACTTATTCCCATATAAGTAGTTAATAATATCAATTGTTCATTAATTCATTACATTCGAAAAGAAATATTACCACAAAAGTTGTGTTCAAACTGTTGCAATAAAAATATTCAATTTCAAACATATATTACCAAGCAACCATTGAATTTTTGAAGCTCATATTAATATATATGATCAGAAATATTGTCAAAATTATTGGTGTCAAATTTAACTCATTTATCGCTAACAGATAAAAAGTTACAGATTTATGATCAGAAAACGACAAAAATTTCCCACTGTGCATGGGTTGTTTCTCAAAATGTTCACTCTCGGTAACTTTAGCAATTTACAGATTTTCTTTCTGCTAAATATGTTTATCTTCTAAACTAACTTACGCTAATAAGACTTTTGAGTGTCTCGCCATTCTGTTTAGGGATGCTAAGTATTCCTGACCAGTACTAATGAGATGTATACGACTATGGAGGATTTGATTGCTTCACTTAAGCTCTAGAACCGTGAAGGTTTAGGTCTGCAATTTTTGGAACTATTTTGGAAATCGAACTCGAATCAAATTGATGGCTATCATAGTAATTTCATACCAAATTAAGCTCGAATAAAGCATTGTCGGTTATGTACAATCAGACTATTTTCCTGGGAGTTTGATATTTAGTGCAGGGTCAAGATGGGCTATATTTGTAATTTTTACTTTTTTCATGATTAATGATAAATTTAAATCGCCAATCACTACTATTGACAACACTGTTATAGTTAAATTAAAATACAGCTATTCCTAGACCATTTACAAAGAAAATAATAAATATAAATACCTTAATTTTCCAAGTACTTAACACCAAATGTATGCGTTCCGTTTCAAGTTGCCAACGAGGAGCATTAAATAAATCAAACCATTGGGTTTCATTATCAAAATCACATTTGGCACAAGTACGACAAGTCTCCATAATTATTGGATTTTTTTTCTTTTGGTATTAAATTCACATACACAACAGCAAACTTTCTAAAACTTTACACTTTTTTTCACTGAGATGAGTTTTTTTTTTAATAGAAAGTTTTGTTTGCCTATTTATTTAGCATCTCTTATAAGGTTTTCTCTTATTAGGCTCCAATTGGCAACTGATGTAACTGGCAGCTACTAGTTAATAAAAAAGTCCTTGTTTGTAATACACGAAAAATAAATGTTTTTTTTTTATTTTTTTGTATGCTTTTCTCCAAACTTTTGTCCCGTTTTCTTTTGCAAAGCTGCAAAGTAACAACAATTGTTTAACTTGTTTTTTTTTTCTGTCTAATACAATTTTTTGCTTATTATCCTTTTTACAAATCTACACACATACATATTTATATACAAAAACACATATTTTCTCGACCAGCATGTAGTAGTTGTAGTAGCACAGATTTTTCAGCTTGAAAGCCTCGGTCAAACTAATTTGCTTTGGTGTAGTTTATAATGGATTTAGTTCAAAAATTTTAGTTGAGTTTGTTCTTGCAATGTTGTCGTCGTTGCCATTTGCTCAGTGTTTGTGAGTTTGGAAAAGAAGAGTGCAAGAATTTTTCATGTTCACACACATCCTGCGGGAGCAGCAAGAAAAAAAAAACAAACCCCCAATTCAGTCACTGAGTTGTGGGGTTGGTTGGATACATACACTTTCACATTTTAACGCATATTCGCACACACAATATCCCAGCAGATCGGCGGGACAGTACCGAAATAGCTTTTTAACCTACCACTTCAGGTTTCCCTCAGCCACCGGTTACCCTGATGATTAGGAATTCAAGGAATTCAATCGTCACTCCATAGTTTTCCAAGAGAGTAGTCAGAATGCTAGTCCTAAGGCGTCAATGCGTGGCAATTAACATATTAGCTGAAGTTTGTTTTCCAAGTGTCCTTTCTCTAGATTACTTCAGGACTGTAAAGTGACGAATCAATCCACTCTCGCTTGCAAAGGACAAAACTGAAGTGGCAACTGACTCCAATCTTATTTACAAAACTCATGATATTCCTGACGAATTAGAGCCAAACAGGTAGTAAGACGTTAATGGAAATGACTGTCTTTATCGGATGCATTGACTCATTGTCGAACTACTGGGTTACGATGTTAACGTATACAAACAAATCTCTTTATACACTTAACCGACGACCTTCATAATATTTTCAGTTTTCCCTACATTTTCATTACACAAATACACACACACACACACACTGCCAACGACACTCAAACACAAAGGACTACTCGGTCGACGTTGATAGTAGTTTCATTTCAAGTCAAATGGAATACAAGTGTTTTTCCCTTTTTAGTATTTTTTGCAGTTTTTGTTGTTGCACAATTATTAGAAGGGGTTAAAAACCTGGCACCTTGTGTTTATATTTTTTTCTTTTTATTTATTTTTATTGCGAATGTATTATTTTTCAGTAGCACACTTTATTTCTGACTATTGTAATGTCGTCCTAGTCTTTGTCATCGTTGTTGTTTGGCAAAATCTCAGCTGGTTTTCTTACGCCTGTCAGTGTTTATTGTAGTTGTTTTTGTTTGTTTGTTTTGCTTTCTACTGACAAAAAGGAGCAGCTTTAATTCCTTTTTGTTTACATTTTTCAAGATGTTTTTGTGAATTTTTGATTTTGCGCAGTCCGTCCCTTGGCTCAGTTTTATGTGGCACAGAGCAAAACAACTGCAGCAATATAGCCACTTCGTAGTAAAACAAGCTAGAAAAAAAATGCGCCAATTATTTTATTTATTTACATTAAAGAATTTTAATCATAATGTCATCATAAGTTGTTGACATTATAGATTTTTATTGTATTATCTTGCAGCGTTAAAAGTGAAGGCATTTTTCGAGTGTATTTGTTGAAGGTGGTGCACAGTGGTCTTGGTTGCTGAAAAATTTATTATTTGTTGACATTTCAGGTTAATATTGTTGTTAACCGCAATCGGAAAGAGCTGAAAGGGTACGTTTCTGGTTTAGTTCCATCACAACTGGTTTTCGAGATATCATGTCCTAAAATATGTAATAACCGCGTTTTTGGCCGATATAAATCTTTGTTTATGAAATTCCTTATCTCTTATAGTCCAAAAGTTTAACTTCGGTCATATCTGCTTCCTTCGTTGAAATATCCCGAATAACTGATATGATGGATTCGTATTCAGTTCAGCTCAATCTCTCAAAAAAGTACACACGAGTATCTGGGTTAAGTAATCTTGTATGTACTGCTATAGAATATCAATTCCTTCACTCAAAAAACATTCCAGAAGACAGCTTTAGAACTCCGAACCATTTGTGTTGTCTCTAATCCATGTAATGTCTTTACAGTTCCTCAATACCGCTGAGCAAACATGGCGCAGCTTATGATCTATTTACTTAGGAGCATGACAACTTTGAGGAGACTTTTAGAACACTGAACTCTCAAAGGTTTCGGTGCATAAGGAAACTCAGCTACACTAGACAGTACTGAGTAAACTATCTAGTGTTGTTGGACAAATTTGCCCAAGAGATTAGAAACTTAGGTGAGGTTTCTGAGCGTACAACCTGAGAAGAGTTTTAATACTCTGAACCCCCATTTTAACAACAAGTTTCACCACTATGAGTTTATTTGGTAAACTTTAAATGAAAGCAAACAAGATCCTCACCATTTTTTTATTGAACCAAAAACGCGGCCACCACTTTTGATCGTCGTAATGCCTAAGGATTACTTAATGACTTCCGGGCTACATTAGGTAATAAAGACAGTTTAAGATATCCATCACTTATGGCTCCATATTTAGGACGCTTTGTAATAGAGGAAATGGTTAAAAAACTCATCATGTTATTATTGAAGGGTGACAACGCCAAGTCAGATATTCCGAAGACGAACACGTTGGCGAAATCAAGCTCTATGGTAAGGGTATGTCAAAAGATGGTATACTGGAAATTCTTGGAGGTCAAAATGCTGAGCTGGCCGTGGAAAAATGGGATGTCTTTTACAGGAAAGAAGAACCTGAGGAAACTCTATTTGTAATCGGTATCGACCAGAAAGCCAAGAATAAAGGTAGGGCTTACTTCGCCTCTAACGCTGTCATATTCAAAATTGGGAAGGTGCCAATTGGAAGCGCACCAAGCCTCGAAAAGGACACTAAAAAATCTAAGAACACCGCATCAGTAGCCACTACTGAAAACGTTGAGGAGTCAAATCCTAAAAGCGAGGAAGTTACCACTAACTTGCCTGAAGAAAGTGCAGCTGACCTTTCCAAAATTGGGAAGGCGCCAATTGAATGGGCTGTCAAAATCGGCCCCGACAAGGACTCTAAAACACCTAAGACGGTACCGAAAACATCATTAGCAAGTACTGGTAATGTTAAGGAGCCAAATCCTAAAAGCGAGGGGGAAATCACTCTTTCGCCAGAAGACAGAACAGTAGTGCTTTCCAAATATGCCACACCGCAGTGCCATCAATAGTACCCACTGCATTAATACCCACTTCAGACTACCCGGAGGAGTCGAATCCAAAGAGCGAGGAGGTGAAATCCTATTCGCTGGAAGACAGTTTAATGGATGACCATGATTGAGGTTATCCAAATAAACCTCAATCGGAGCGAGACGGCTACCAACGCTCTGATGGCCATTGGTACATAAGATTCAAAATACTAAGACCACCACCAAAGCCGATAAAGTTTCGGAATAAGTCTAAAACTAATTGGACAGTGTTCGGGACCTTACTAAAGAACCGTTTAGATCAGGACTCTTTTCAATGTCGAAATAAAGAGGATATAGACGCCAAAGTCGAAACTTTAAGAAATGACCTGGTTGAATCGTTCGAGGATTCAAACAGGGCCTGGGCTCACGCAGATGAGAAACCCTGGATATGGGGGGACCCGGATGGGGGGAAGACTCTTCGCAAACTATTTAACCGGGCATGACGTAAAAAGACCGCAGTATACTGGAGTGAGTATCGTAATAAACTTGGTGAATATAAGAAAATCGTTCGAAAAGCCACTCCTGGAAACTTTTCTGTGAATAGGTAGATAGCGGAATCGATGATCGATGACACGGGAATGCGTAAATTGGATTAGAATAAATATGGCGCCCACAGCGCTTAATATATTTACCAAGACCCAGAAGGCAATTAGGGCGATATCAGGTGATAGAACTAAATCTCGAAAGGGCGAATGAAATAGCTTTAAAGGGAAGGGAGCTCGAGCCAGTTGACCTGAAAAACGCAAAACCATTCGACGCAACAAAAGCTGAACTGAGAATCCCATAAGGCCTCTTGACATAATGAAACAGCGGGTAGAACCACGAAGATCCTATGGGGTGACCCTGATGAGAGCAAGACAAAAAATCTCCTCAAAAAGAGCAAGTCTGAAGTTAGTATGATGGTACGTATTCTGAGTGGACACACAGGATTACGAGCACATCTATGCAAAATTGGACGTGCGGATTCAGACGAATGTAGAGCATGTGGAGAGGACAGTGAAACTCTGGAGCACTTTCTTTGCCACTGCCAGGCATTCGTCGAAGTTAGATCCAAGTATCTTGGAAGTGACGTTATTTCCCAAATAACATTCCTGACTAACGCTGATTGGAAGATTCTTAGGAATTATGTCCTGAAAACTGAGTTTCTGAACACTGAAAAAGAAATCATTCAAATCACTTTTTTTATGATAAGGAGCGCACAACAGGCGCGATAGTGGCCTAGGTGTATTTCTTCGGATTTGATGTAGTATACATCCTCCTATCAACATAACCTTACCTCACACGGGCAGGAGGATATGGAGGAGACAATGAAACTCTTAATTAATTTTTAATAAAAAATCTAATTTTAAATAAACAAATTAATAATAAAAAAAAAAAAATCAAATTTTTTGTAAAAAAATCGAATCTTTAGTAAAAAACTTAAATTTTTATGGAAATAAAAGAGATTTTTAATAAAAAAAAGGATTTGAAAAAACTTTTAGTAAAAAAAAAATAAAAAATCGTACTTTAAGCAAAAAGTCGGATTCTTAGTAAAAAAATCTAATTTTTAGTACAAAGTCGAATTTTTAAGAAAAATCGAAATTTTAGTAAAAATAAGTAAAAAATAAAATTTTTAGAACAAAATCGTTTTTTTTTTATAAAATATTTTTAAGTTAAAAAAATAAAAAAAAAATGTAAAAACTTAAAGTTTTAGTAAAAATATATCAGGTTTTTAGAAAAACTTCAGAAGACTTTTAGAAGAACTTCAAATAAAATCTATTTTTTTGTAAAAAATCTAATGCTAAGTAAAAAAAATCGTACTTTTTAGTTTAAAAACATGGATTTTTAATTTACCACCAATAAAAAGAGAGAGAGAGTAAATCTGCTTAAAAAACTTATTTAAATTTATCTGTTTATTTACATTTTATTTAAACTTATTAAACTTAAAAAAGAAGAAGTAAAAAGTAGTAGAGTAGAAGATTAAATAAAACTCTATACTTTAAATATATAATAACTATATATGTATATTTTACAAATAACATACAAAAAAAGTCTTAAAGCATTTAAATAGTATTTTCTTTCATTTTTTTAGACATATTCTTTAGCCGAATATAAATAAATAACACACGCGTCTCTAAGTGGATGATAGATGATGGATGTTGATGACGATGGCCTTATTTAATAGTAATTCCAAAATTTACTAAAAAATACAAAAATCAATTTTTCTTGGTTTACATGTATTTACAACATGTTTTTGTTTTTGTTTGTTTTATTTAATGCTAACACGCTGGCAATATGCCAATTTGTTGTAGACAATGTTTGGCTGCTATCATTTTTGCTTCTTTCTTGGTATTGCTAGCACGTTCGGGCGTAAATGTTTGTCCATTAACCTGCACGGAAAATAAAAACATTTTACTGTGTGAGGGTCCTTTTTCGTTGACCAGCGTATAGAGCGGTGGTGTCCATTTGCGTTTCGAAGTCAATTCATTGAGTAGACAGACAGGATGTTTTTCTTCGAGATTTTGTTGAGCTAATTGGGCATTGTGGGGTCCGCCACTGCGTTTCTTCATGGGTATACCTTTACGATTGCAATCTTCTTGAGCCACTAGACCACGTTTATCCAGTTTCACATCGAGCAATAGGGGTTGCAAAGAACCATTCTTTTCACGTCCTAAGCCTTCACCTGGTTTCCAGCCCATTTTTTGCAGTAGATGCATACCCATGCCACCGGTTACTGGTTTTGTTGAGGTTAATTGATCCCTACGTGCCCATACCTGTGGGCCGGAGTTTAGTTCGTTTGGCTTTAGGACATTAACACCCGTACTGCCGGTAAATTGTCCTGGCAAGTGTTTGGATGAAGCCCATGAACTCATTTCCTTTTGGGAGTTATACATCATTTTAATGGCTTCTGAATCCATGGGATTTTCCTGCGAGGCAAAGGTATTTATACAGAATAAGGAGGAGTTTTAATAAACTTGTTTTTCGTATAAAATTGTTGGGAACTTCAAATAATAAGCAGAATTACACTTTTATAAACTTGCAAGCAAATAAAAAAGCGAAAATTTAGGAGCAGTTTTAGCAAAAAACGTAGTTTTTAGTAAAAATAGATATTTAAGTAAAACATGTAATTTTTGACGAATTTTTAGCACAGAATCGATATTTTTGTAGATAACATCATTTTTAGTACCAAATAGAAATTTTAGTACAAAAAACATATTTTTAGTACAAAATGCAAAATTTTAATACAAAATTTAATTTTTAGTACAAAATTGAACTTTTAGTAAAAAACGGATTTTTAGAACAAAACTGAATTTTTATTATAAAAATCAATTTTTAGCACAGGGATGAATTTTTAGTACATATAAACAGATATTTGTAGTACAAAAACAAATTTTAAGTACTAAAAGAATTTTTTTTAATACAAAACGAAATTTTTAGTACAAATAAAATGTTTTTTTCAAATTCGATATTTTGTAGTAAACTTAATTTATAGTACAAAAAACTTTTTTTAGTACAAAATAAAAATTTTAGTACAAAATTGAATTTTAGTACAAAATATAAATTTTAATACAAAATTGAATTTGACTATACTTAATTGAATTTTTAGCACAAAAAATGTTTAGTATAAAAACAGGATTTTAGAACAAAAAGCCGCATAAAGTTTTAAGTACAAGAAAATCGAAATTTCAATGTATCTATTTATCTATCATCTATCTGTCTATCTATCTATCTATCTATCTATCTATCTATCTATCTATCTATCTATCTATCTATCTATCTATCTATCTATCTATCTATCTATCTATCTATCTATCTATCGATCTATCGATCTATCGATCTATCTATCTATCTATCTATCTATCTATCTATCTATCTATCTATCTATCTATCTATCTATCTATCTATCTATCTATCTATCTATGTATCTATCTATCTATCTATCTATCTATCTATCTATCTATCTATCTATCTATCTATCTATCTATCTATCTATCTATCTATCTATCTATCTATCTACCTATCTATCTATCTATCTATCTATCTATCTATCTATCTATCTATCTATCTATCTATCTATCTATCTATCTATCTATCTATCTATCTATCTATCTATCTATCTATCTATCTATCTATCTATCTATCTATCTATCTATCTATCTATCTATCTATCTATCTATCTATCTATCTATCTATCTATCTATCTATCTATCTATCTATCTATCTATCTATCTATCTATCTATCTATCTATCTATCTATCTATCTATCTATCTATCTATCTAAGCAGATAGATCTATACGAAAGTTTATTCGTTCGGACGCTGATTAAAATGTAAAAAGGACAGTGGCTGGCAAAAGCAAGTACAGAAGCAGAAATAAGGAATGTTTCAAAATTTTCAATTAACTTAAATCTCCAAAATTCTCTAAAGTTTTAGACTCACCTGTAACCTCCGCATGGCATTAAGTCTTTTTGAAATAATCGATGACACGTCCAATGATGTACAAGTAGTTTTGGGAAATACCGAACTATTCGTAGAAGGTACTGGAACGTCGGGTACAAAAGCTGTGGGTGTGGAAGCTGCTGGCAAACTAAATGGAACATTTACTGTTGAAGCTGGTATAGCTGTAGTAGGAGCGGGTAGAGAAGGGGGAGGAATTATTGCATTTGGTATTGCAAGAGGAGCAGCCACAGGCGTTGGAATGGCAGCTAAAGCTGTTGCAACTCCTGCTTCGACTGCAGGCAAAGGTAGAGCAGGTGTTTCTAACGTTGTGCTTTCACTATTGGGAGCCGGTACCGGTTTAAATGCCGGTTCTTGCTCCTCAGCCATAGGTAAAGGTTTACCTAAGGCATTTTTAGGTAAATTACTTTTAAATATCGTGGTAGACTGTGAAGCAGTTGGTAGAGCAGGAAGAGGCGCCAAATTATCCTTAGTTTCAACGGGCACCCAGTGTTCGGTCATGCGATGCTGTTGTCCCGAGGAAACTGGAAATTGCATGGTTATGGCTTTTGTTTGTTC
The DNA here is from genome assembly GCF_015586225.1 of Lucilia sericata. NCBI lineage: Eukaryota > Metazoa > Arthropoda > Insecta > Diptera > Calliphoridae > Lucilia > Lucilia sericata. The sequence continues at coordinate 81,555 of NW_023995168.1, read as the reverse complement.
TTCGGTTTTAGCTAAAATCGGTAAAATAGGCTTCGAGTTGCGTATATGCATGACTATGGGTTCGCGTTCTTTCAGCTGGAAGGGATGATGGAAAGCTTTAGTATTGCCCGCCTTATCGACATCAGAATCTTCATCGGATGAAAGATCCGAAAGATTTTCACCATTTGAGATTTTCTTGCAAAATTCCGTCAAATCTTCTACGGTACGTCCGCCATAACGCATTTTTAGTAGCACCTTATCCTTGATCTCTTGCGACATATTATCACAGCCCGGCAGATTACCACGTTTAAACATACTAATGGCATTTTTACGGGCAATTTCCAATAGACGTTTCTTATCTATACCCAAATCTCTTGATCTAGAACGGGAACGTGAACGGGAATAGCGTGAGTGATAAGGTCTAGAGAAGCCACGATTACGATAAGAATTGTCGCGTTCCCGATGTCGATCCCGGTCTCTATCACGTTCCCTATACCTTTCATCATTATGACCACGATGCCTTTCGCTCCTGTCTTTATCACGGCTGTGACTGCGCTTGACACCATCGTAAAAGCTATTGTGCTGTTTGCGTTTACTGTAATCACTGCTTCGAGTTTCTTTTTCTTTCAGGTAAGTCTCTTCATCGGAAAGTGAAATTTCTGAAATTTGTTCCTCTTCCGAATAACGACGTGATTTTCTCTCTTTAGGTTCTAATTTAATTTTGATCTTATCCTTTTCGCCTACTCTCTCCCGTGAATGTTCCCTTTCTTTAAAACCATTATAAAAGGAATTTGTTTTGTCCTTTTCCTCGGTTTTCTTACGTTTGCTGGCCGTGTCCGCTCTTGAATCCTCTTTATCGTAATGTCTTTTACGTTCCGTTGAGGATTTTGTCTTTTCATATTTATCCAAAGATTCCTTTAGATTTTTATCTCTATCTTTACTTCTAGCTCTATCTTTACTGCGTGCTCTATCTCTACTTTTATCTCGTTCCGCAGATTTTTTATCACTTTTACTTTTATCCTTTTCCTTATCCTTTGATTTTGCTCTTTCCTTATCTTTTTCCTTGTCTTTGCTTTTGCTTTTTTCTTTATCCTTATCCTTGGAGCCGTCTTTGTGTTTATGCTTGTGTTTCTTTTTAGATTTCTTATGTTTATGTTTTTCTCCAGGCGTTATGTCTCCCTCTTCGCCGTCCAATAGCTCTACGCACTCTCCTTTTTGTTTCTTATGCTTCTTTTTCTTTTCCTTTTTATGCTTTTTAGCCTTTTTAATTAAATTCTTATCATCTAGCAATTCCTCGGGTGGTGCCGCATTGAATACTTGAAATAATTCGGTTAATATCTCATTGGAGCTTTTAACCGGCTCGATATTTTTCTTTTCATCTTCCTCGCCTTCTCTACTATTCTCCGCCTCCTCCTCTTCATCATCATCATTTTCCTGTGAACTACTGTCCGAATCATTAGAATCCTCCTCCTCATCATCGCTGTCATCTTGTGTATCTTTAGTTTTCGTATGACCATTTGTAGTTTGTGACTCTGTGTCACCAGTTTCAGGAGGTTCGGTTTTTATATTTACTTCCAGCAACTTTATTTTATTTTCAATTTCTGGATCTATTTTTTCTTGTTTAATTTTAACCACTGGACTTAGAGGAGCTGCGGCATTAGAATTTTCCTCATTGTTGTTGGCCCTTTCCGAGTTATCGTTTGTGGGTGGCTGGGCCATTTCGTTTGCCTTTTTAACTATTACTTTCACTGTATATAATTAGTGAGTAGATTTTCTTATTCCTTTTTTAGTTTTTTGTAAAATTTTAACACATTTTTAGTAATTTTTTAGAGGATTCTAATTTTTTTCTATAATTTGCACTTTTTATGTCAAATTATGCCAGATGTGTTTAGTTGACATAACAATGCTGTGTATTTTTTTCAGTTTTACGGGAATGCCAGATTGATGAAAGTGACTGGGATGATAAAGTGAGGTTTTGTTTTTAAATGTCAAAATTTAATTTTTATATTTTTTTTTAATTTCGTGAAAAGTATATACATTTCGTTTTTATTTTTATAATTACATATATATATTGCGAGTCCTTATAGTTAGAGGAGTTGGTTTGTTTGTCTGTCTTTATGTATGTTGAAATGAGTTGAGTGACTAGACCCCAGATATTTGCGATATTGGAATATTCACTCAAGAGGGTTCCGAAAAATGCTTTAATTGTTAATAACTATCTTTGTAGTACTGATTTTTTTCATATATAATTCTAACATTAATAGAAATAATATTACCAACTAAAACCTGGATCGGTCCATAATTGGTCATAGCTCTTATATAAGATTTTCTTCCGAAAATCTATAAAGATATCAAAACTTATTAATAAATAACCATATCGGAACAATACTCTACACAAATATATTGTGTTCAGCTAATTCTTTTCCGAATCTGACCATAATTGGTCATAGATCCCATGTAATAATGTTAAATAACCTATGCATTAATACTGATATCGACTTAAAATTCGGCTCTAATTTGATTCGTATAAGTGCAAATTATTATGTATGACCAATTATGGATTCATAATTGGCCATAGCTCTTTTACAAAGCCCTCTTTTGAAAATCATTAAGTCGTAAGTAGCTCCTGAATTTATAATGATATCGGCATAAAAACTATATAACGATATTTTTAAATACAACACAGTAAGTCTGGTAATATTATTCATTGACACATCTCTGTATTAGATAATTTTAGTCTTGTCAATATTGTTTTTTTATTAATGGACTTTTTAATAACTATCATAGACAAAACAGAGAAGATATTTGTTAACTAATTAGTATTACGAATTACAGTTCAAAATTGCGGAAATAGGCTATTTTAATATAGCTATTTTAACGTTTTTTTAATTGTATTAGAATTTCGTTAAAGCTTTTAATTTAGTGCTTTCTCTTATGCCCAAAAATCGCTTTAATTTTCTCCATTTAAGTTGACAAGTTTGTTTTCGAGATTTGACAGCTGCGGCAGAGAATTTCAGTTGGATAAAAAAATGAGAAGAAGAATTATAATACATCAACTTGGCACAATTAATTAACAAAAAACGACGCGTATTCATTTGTTTATACCAAATTAATTGTGTTTTATTTAAAGTAAACATTATATTCTTAGCAAATAACAAAGAAATTTAATAAAAACATTAAATTGTAAGGCATAAAACCACAAAACAATAAGAAACTTTTTTTACTAGGGGTGTGGTTGAACGGAGCTCTTCTACACACATAATACACAGCAACATTATTTTACGGATTATTATACAAATAAAAAAAGAAAAAACGCGAAAAATTTTAAAGAAATTTACATTTATAGTTTGAGATTATTAAAATTAATAAATAAATTTGACATGTAAAACAGCAACAACAAATTAAGCAGAAATATGAAAACATTTTAAAACCGTGAACGTGTTTAGAATTAATTAAATATAAAATAAAAACGGGGCAAACTGGTATGAAAAAGTAGAAAAGAAAAGAAGTTTTGTGTATGCAAATTAGAAAAGAAGAATTGAAATCTACCAAAAAGTAGGAACGTAATTTAAAATTTATAATAAATTCAAAGGTGAACACAATAACAACAAGAAAAAGTGGTTTTGTCAAGATATCAAGAAAAAAAAAGAAACAAACGAAAATAAGTGGGGATTAAAACAATAGTTAATAAATTAATAATTCACTAAATTTAAAAAGAAAATATACAAAATACTATACAAATCTTTGAAAGGAAATACCAAAAAAAGTTTGACCGACGTATGTGTACGTGTTTGATAACAAAAGGGTATTTTTAAAAATTTCTTGTTTTGTTTTTATTTTATTTTTACAATTACAAAGTTCGATAAAAACACAATAAAAAGAAAACGCAGGCAATGCATTATTAACAACATCCAATCTACTTCCTTATCTTCATAAACTGGTCATTATTTTTTTGGGAGAGCAATGTCACGGCTGGCAGATTACTTTGTTATTGTTGGTTATGATAATGAGAAAGATCGTGAGTTTTTGTTTTTATTTTTCTCTTATTAGTAGTAAAACTATATGTAATTTTCCTTTAATGTTTGTTTTTCTATAATTAGGTACAACTACAGATAACCAATTGTTAACATGTGGCAAGATTATACAACGTTTTCCCGAAAAAGATTGGCCGGATACTCCGTTCATAGAAGGCATAGAATGGGTAAATATTGCAAAGATGAGAAAAGGAGAATTTATGTTATTCTCTTTTAAAATTTATTTAAAAGAATTGGAGTGGTGTTTTCCCATTATAGTGGGATAGATTTCTATGCATCCTGGACTATTGTCATTCCATGAAGGATCGTTGGTGCTGTTTAATAATAGCCTGTTAGTAACTGCATATTCAATGCATTTTCGTTTTGAATTTTCTTTAAATAAAAGAGAATTGAAATGTAATTGAGGCGAAAAATATAAAATTTTGTAACGACCCATTACTTTAAAGTGTGAATGAGGGAAATTAGTACAAAGTTCAAAATGTTTTGGCATTATCTTAGTTGTCATCATGCCAGAAATAAAAACTATATATGTATTTAAAAAAAATTTCGAAATTTATGATATGGTTACAAATAGAAGGACCAACTTATATAGCAGCTATTGGCTCCCACTTCAGTTCTAGTTCAGTTCTATTTCAGTTCTAGTACAGTTCTAGTTCAGTTCAAGTTCAGTTCTAGTTCAGTTCTAGTTCAGTCTAGTTCTGTTCTAGTTCAGTTCTAGTTCAGTTCTAGTTCAGTTCTAGTTCAGTTCTAGTTCAGTTCTAGTTCAGTCTAGTTCAGTTCTAGTTCAGTTCTAGTTCAGTTCTAGTTCAGTTCTAGTTCAGTTCTAGTTCAGTTCTAGTTCAGTTCTAGTTCAGTTCTAGTTCAGTTCTAGTTCAGTTCTAGTTCAGTTCTAGTTCAGTTCTAGTTCAGTTCTAGTTCAGTTCTAGTTCAGTTCTAGTTCAGTTCTAGTTCAGTTCTAGTTCAGTTCTAGTTCAGTTCTAGTTCAGTTCTAGTTCAGTTCTAGTTCAGTTCTAGTTCAGTTCTAGTTCAGTTCTAGTTCAGTTAGTTCTAGTTCAGTTCTAGTTCAGTTCTAGTCAGTTCTAGTTCAGTTCTAGTTCAGTTCTAGTTCAGTTCTAGTTCAGTTCTAGTTCAGTTCTAGTTCAGTTCTAGTTCAGTTCTAGTTCAGTTCTAGTTCAGTTCTAGTTCAGTTCTAGTTCAGTTCTAGTTCAGTTCTAGTTCAGTTCTAGTTCAGTTCTAGTTCAGTTCTAGTTCAGTTCAGTTCTAGTTCAGTTCTAGTTCAGTTCTAGTTCAGTTCTAGTTCAGTTCTAGTTCAGTTCTAGTTCAGTTCTAGTTCAGTTCTAGTTCAGTAGTTCAGTTCCAGTTCAGTTCTAGTCTACAACTAATCTAATATAATATTTCTTCTTATCTAGTTCTGCCAACCATTAGGCTGGAATCTCTCATACGAAAAACAAGAACCGAAATTTTTTACCTCCGTTCTTACCGACATCGATGCCAATAAGCATTATTGTGCCTGCCTGAGTTTCCATGAAACTCTCGCCATTACACTCAACAAGAAAGTCGTCGATGAAGAAGACGAAACCATATCCACCTCAACGAAATATCAACCGAACTCATCACCACTCAACAATAGCATCGGCTTACCCACAAACAATGGTTGTGCAAATACATCAACGTCATCGCCATCTCCCAACACTTCGACATCACTTATTTCTCATCATAGTGTGATGTATGCTCCCAAATGTTTAGTTCTAATATCACGACTCGATTATGCCGAGACCTTTAAAAATTGTCTCGGTACCATATATACGGTGTATATAGAAAATTTACCGTATGCTTTGGAAACATTAATTGGCAATATATTGGGTTGTATACAGGTACCACCAGCTGGCGGACCACAAGTACGATTTTCGATTGGTGCAGGCGATAAGCAATCTTTGCAGCCACCTCAATCTTCTTCGTTGCCAGTAACGGGCACATCGGTGAATTTTTTATTTAAACAATTGGGTGAGTTGATTGAGGGAAAAACAATTCTAAATTTTATACATGAATCTAATCTTCCCAATTTTGTTTTTTTGCAGGTATTAAAAATGTATTAATTTTGCTGTGCGCCGTTATGACTGAAAATAAAATACTCTTTCATTCGAAAAGCTATTCCCACCTAACGGAGAGTTGTAAGGCATTAGTGGCTCTCATGTATCCCTTCCGTTATACCCATGTGTACATTCCGATTTTGCCGGCACCCCTAACGGAAGTACTCTCAACGCCCACTCCCTTTATCATGGGCATTCACAGTTCTTTACAAACTGAAATCACCGATTTACTGGATGTCATTGTTGTCGATTTAGATGGTGGCTTGGTAACAATACCACCAACCCTTACACCACCCGTACCCGTACTACCGTCTCCGTTGTGGGAACAAACTCAGGAATTATTGACAATGATACTATTTCCCAACCTATCACAGTCCGATTTGGCCTTTCCATCGCAAGAGAAACCTACCAATTATCCTAAAACAGAAGCTGTTATCGATAAGGAATTGAGAGCCATATTTATGCGTCTATTTGCTCAACTTTTACAGGGCTATAGATCGTGTTTGACTCTTATACGAATTCATCCCAAACCAGTAATAACTTTTCATAAGGCGGGCTTTTTGGGTGCCCGAGATTTGATAGAAAGTGAGTTTTTATATCGTGTACTGGACAGTATGTTCTTTACGACTTTTGTTAATGAGCGAGGACCACCCTGGAGACCCTCCGATGCCTGGGATGAGCTATATAGTTCTATGAATGAACTTGTAAAATCAGAGGCTAACAATAAAAGTCTCCTACATATACACATCTCGGAATTGGGTAAAGTTTTGTACGAGAATGAAATACCCAATCAGCAAATGTATGTACAAAAAGTATTACGTCCTCCCGAGGGTTCATCACATCGTATACACCAGCCCGCATTTCCACGTTTAAGTTCGGATAAGGTGGAATTGATTATTAATGATGGCATACGCAAGAATTGCATACAACCGCGTTTAACATCGGCACGCAATCAAAATCGCACCATTCCCATGGGACCTCGCTTGCCAGAAGTATTAGATGTCAGACCTAATCTCTCGAATTCGGCTAGACGTTTGGAAGTTTTGAAAACATGTGTTTCCTATATATTTGAGAATAAAATAGCCGACGCCAGAAAACTAGTACCAGCTGTTACTCGCACTCTCAAACATCGTGATGCTCGTTTGATATTTTGCCGTGAACTGTTTGGCTATGTACACGGCAATAAAGCTGTACTAGATCATCAACAATTCGATTTGGTTATCAAGTTTATGAATAAAACTTTACAAAATTCTTCTGGCATAGATGAGTATACAGTGGCAGCCGCTTTACTACCCATGTCTACAATATTTTGCCGTAAACTATCTACTGGAATTATACAATTTGCCTATACTTGCATACAGGATCATCCCATCTGGAAGAATTTACAATTTTGGGAATCTACCTTTTATCAAGATGTACAAACTCATATTAAGGCCTTGTATATGCAACATAGACGCGCTAATGAACACAATAAGGAATCGAATTGTGTCTTGGATGATGTGCCGCTCGAAGAACCAACTGCTTTGGAAATAACTGCAGAACAATTGCGTAAATCACCCACCATTGACGAGGAGAAGAAAAAAGAATTGGCTCAGTCGGAAGAGTCGACATTGTATAGTCAGGCTATACACTATTCGAATAGGATGGTTTCGCTGCTCATACCACCGGATGTCAATGCTGTGGGACATCAGAAGCCCAAACAAACATTTCGTTTTGATGATAATCAAAGTGTGTCAAATAGGTGAGTTTAAGGACTGAACTAGAACTGACTAGAACTAGAACTGAAACTAGAACTGAACTAGAACTGAACTAGAACTGAACTAGAACTGAACTAGAACTGAACTAGAACTGAACAAGAACTGAACTAGAACTGAACTAGAACTGAACTAGAACTGAACTAGAACCTGAACTAGAACTGAACTAGAACTGACCTAGAACTGAACTAGAACTGAACTAGAACTGAACTAGAACTGAACTAGAACTGAACTAGAACTGAACTAGAACTGAACTAGAACTGAACTAGAACTGAACTAGAACTGAACTAGAACTGAACTAGAACTGAACTAGAACTGAACTAGAACTGAACTAGAACTGAACTAGAACTAGAACTGAACTAGAACTGAACTAGAACTGAACTAGAACTGAACTAGAACTGAACTAGAACTGAACTAGAACTGAACTAGAACTGAACTAGAACTGAACTAGAACTGAACTAGAACTGAACTAGAACTGAACTAGAACTGAACTAGAACTGAACTAGAACTGAACTAGAACTGAACTAGAACTGAACTAGAACTGAACTAGAACTGAACTAGAACTGAACTAGAACTGAACTAGAACTGAACTAGAACTGAACTAGAACTGAACTAGAACTGAACTAGAACTGAACTAGAACTGAACTAGAACTGAACTAGAACTGAACTAGAACTGAACTAGAACTGAACTAGAACTGAACTAGAACTGAACTAGAACTGAACTAGAACTGAACTAGAACTGAACTAGAACTGAACTAGAACTGAACTAGAACTGAACTAGAACTGAACTAGAACTGAACTAGAACTGAACTAGAACTGAACTAGAACTGAACGGAACTAGAAACTGAACTAGACTGAACTAGAACCTGAACTGAACTGAACTAGAACTGAACTAGAACTGAACTAGAACTGACTAGAACTGGAACTATAACTGACTAGAACGAACTAGAACTGAACTAGAACTGAATAGAACTGAACTAGAACTGAACTAGAACTGAACTAGACTGAACTAGAACTGAAAGAACTGAACTAGAACTTAATACTAGAAACTGAACTAAACTGAACTAGAACTTGAACTAGAAATGAACTAGAACGGAACTAGAACTGACTGAACTGAACTAGAACTGAACTTGAACTGAATTAGAACTGAACGCGAACTGAACTAGAATTGAACTAGAATGAACTAGAACGGACTAGAACTGAATTGAACTAGAACTGAACTAAATGACTAGAACTAAACTAGAACTGATCTATAACAAAAGAGTATAAAATGTGTTATTTTATCATTCTCTTTTAGTATAATGGGTTCAGCACAGCCTAAGTGAACACTCCGATGAGGGTTTCGAGGAGAATGATGCTTCCGAAGTTGGTGTGGCTGTTGGAAAAATCGTATCACGTTTCATAGATCGAGTTTGCACCGAAGGTGGTGTGACATCCGAACATATACGTAATCTGCACGATATGGTACCTGGTGTTGTACACATGCATATTGAATCTCTGGAATCAGTTTATCTAGAAGCTAAACGACATCCTCATGTACAAAAACCAAAAATACAAACACCTTGTCTTTTGCCGGGCGAAGAAATCGTAACGGAACATTTGAGATGTTACCTAATGCCGGACGGGCGGGAAGATGATACACAGAGTTTAATACCAGCTGAAGGAGCTTTATTTCTTACCAATTATCGCATAGTATTCAAGGGAAATCCTTGTGATCCTTTAGCCTGTGAACAAACAATTATAAGAGCTTTTCCGATTTCGTCTCTATTGAAAGAGAAGAAAATATCGGTGTTATATTTGGCCCACTTAGATCAGACATTGCCTGAGGGCCTGCAGTTGAGATCAAGTACTTTTCAGTTAATGAAAATTGCTTTTGATTTAGAGGTAACGCCCGAAATGATAGAAAGTTTTCGTAAGATATTATGTAAGGCCAGACATCCCATAGATGAATTTGAACATTTTGCTTTTCAATCATATGGTACAATTATACATGGAGCGGCTCCTCTAAAGGCCAAAGAGAAGTATTCAACTTTGAAGGGATTCGCCAAGAAAACCCTAATGCGTACCGCTAAAAAGGCAGGCCTTAAGCAGAAGTTTACGCCCAAACGTAAACTACTAAATCCCGGCATGGATTTCGATACCATGGTGGCCTCGGTGGATGCTTTGGAAACACATTCCCAAAACGATGAATTGGAAGATGATGAATTCGAGTGCAATAATGAAACATTGCCACGCATAGCCACCGCCAAGGATGTAGAACGTATGCGTGAAAGAAACTATGTCAGAGATTGGAAACGTTTGGGTTTTGAGGATACACAAAGTGGTTTTCGCATAACGGCGGTAAATTCCAACTACAGTATGTGTCGATCTTATCCAGCCATATTTGTGGCTCCTTTACAAGTGCATGATGCCGCCTTAACACATCTAGGACGTTGCTATAAGAGTCAAAGAATACCAGTGCCCACTTGGCGTCATCGCAATGGAGCCATGTTGATAAGAGGTGCCTTGCCGCACAGTAAGTCTGTAATAGGCATGTTGAAAAATACCACTGGCTCTAATACCATGTCCAATGATGTGGCTAATTATCATGAACAGGATAAATATTTCATGTCTCTCATAGACACCATGCCCAAGCCAAACATTTCTTTGGCCCAGTACAACTTGTCGGGCATTAATTTATCCATGAATTCTTTGCTTTTAAATACTTCAGCGGTAGATGATTTACATTATTTGAATACCTCTTTAACGCCCGAGGTAACACGTAAAAATAAGGGACTCTCGGCCAGTCATGAGAGCAAACAAAAGAGTGGCACTATTAAAAATTCCTCAGCAGTTTCGAATTCCAATGCCTCCGCCTATCGTAAAATACGTTTATATGTTTTGGGTGAGAAATCACAAACTAAATCCAGTGTTAATGCTGACTTGGGTGCAGAGTTTATACCCGTCGACTATCCCGATATAAGGCATTCCCGTATAGCATTTAAGAAACTCATGCGTGCTTGTCTGCCCTCGAACAATACCAACGATACCGATCAAACTTTTGCCAAGAATATCGAACAATCCGATTGGTTGCAACAGATTTCTTCTCTATTACAACTATCCGGAGCCGTCGTAGATCTCATCGATTTACAGGAAGCCTCTGTTATGCTCTCCCTCGAAGATGGTTGGGATATTACCGCACAAATATCAGCCATTGCGCAATTATGTTTAGATCCTTATTATCGTACCATTGATGGTTTTCGTGTGCTGGTGGAAAAGGAATGGATTGCTTTTGGTCATCGTTTTGCTCATCGCAGTAATCTAAAACCTTCTCACAATAGTTCAAATATTGCATTTGCTCCCACATTTCTACAGTTTATGGATGCTGTGTATCAGATACAAAAACAATTCCCCATGGCTTTTGAATTCAATGAGTTTTATATACGTTTCTTGGCCTATCACACGGTATCGTGTCGTTTTCGCACATTCCTATTCGATTGTGAGGTGGAGAGATTTGATATGGGCATAACATCGGTGGAGGATAAGAGAAGTACATTGTCGTCGAAACATTTGATTGGAAGTAATAAAGGTAAGTCTAGTTTTTATTGAGAAACATTTTAGTTAGAAAAGTTGCTACTTTTAGAGAAAAAAGTTGCTGTGATTCAGACAACTTTTCTCTAGAAAAAGTTGCTCTGATTCAGACAACTTTTCTTTAGAAAAAGTTGATCTTTTTCTCTTGAAAAAGTTGCTCTGATTCAGACAACTGTTCTCTAAATAAAGTTGCTCTGATTCGGACAACTGTTCTCTAGAAAAAGTTGCTCTGATTCGGACAACTTTTCTCTAGAAAAAGTTGCTCTGATTCGGACAACTTTTCTCTAGAAAAAGTTGCTCTGATTCAGACAACTTTTCTTTAGAAAAAGTTGATCTTTTTCTCTTGAAAAAGTTGCTCTGATTCAGACAACTGTTCTCTAAATAAAGTTGCTCTGATTCGGACAACTGTTCTCTAGAAAAAGTTGCTCTGATTCGGACAACTTTTCTCTAGAAAAAGTTGCTCTGATTCGGACAACTTTTCTCTAGAAAAAGTTGCTCTGATTCAGACAACTTTTCTCTAGAAAAAGTTGCTCTGATTCAGACAACTTTTCTTTAGAAAAAGTTGATCTTTTTCTCTAGAAAAAGTTGCTCTGATTCAGACAACTTTTCTTTAGAAAAAGTTGATCTTTTTCTCTTGAAAAAGTTGCTCTGATTCAGACAACTGTTCTCTAAATAAAGTTGCTCTGATTCGGACAACTGTTCTCTAGAAAAAGTTGCTCTGATTCGGACAACTTTTCTCTAGAAAAAGTTGCTCTGATTCGGACAACTTTTCTCTAGAAAAAGTTGCTCTGATTCAGACAACTTTTCTTTAGAAAAAGTTGATCTTTTTCTCTTGAAAAAGTTGCTCTGATTCAGACAACTGTTCTCTAAATAAAGTTGCTCTGATTCGGACAACTGTTCTCTAGAAAAAGTTGCTCTGATTCGGACAACTTTTCTCTAGGAAAAGTTGCTCTGATTCGGACAACTTTTCTCTAGAAAAAGTTGCTCTGATTCAGACAACTTTTCTCTAGAAAAAGTTGATCTGATTCAGACGTTTTTTTTTTTCTAGAAAATGTTATTTAATCCCTTTTTTCACCTTTTATTATATTTACATAGGCAACAATGGCTCTGATGACGAATCCGGTGTTTATCCTGTCGATATGCGCAGCAAAACTTTGGTCAACTTTAATCGCATTGGCCACTCTATATTCGATTATATCGAACGTCAACATTCGAAATCTCAAATTTTTTATAATTTCATTTATTGCCAACAAGACGAAGTTCTGCGACCACAAAGTTGTGCTGCTGCCTTAGATTTGTGGCCTTACTATACCAACGAAGAATTAGCTCAGGGTCCACCCTACGATCTAGAGCTAACCAATGCAGATGATGAACTCGATTTATCCGAGCTAAAAGGCAAACGTATTGTTATATCAGCTGGTTATGATAACATAGAAAAATCCGATCCCAATACTTTTGTTTGTCTACTGAGCGAGGTAAAACAGGCTGAAACGGAACGCGGACACTTGCCGCAAAAATGGCAACAGGTGTGGTCGAGTCTAGAAGTGCCACGTACCGAACGTATTGAACGCAAATCATCACTCAGCAGTATTTTCTATCATGGCAAATTGCAGCATAAACGTTCAACACTGGAAATTATTATGAAAGGCCGTTTGACAGGTTATCAGGATAAATTCTTTCATCCGCATCGTTTCGAAAAGCATCCTTATACAACACCCACCAACTGTAATCATTGTACGAAACTATTATGGGGCCCAGTGGGTTATCGGTGCATGGATTGCGGTAATTCTTATCATGAACGTTGTACGGAGTTGTCATTGAAAAATTGCACTAAATATAAAGCGGTCGAAGGTGTTGTACCGCCAAATGTTAATATATCACAAGGTGATACCTCAAGCATTGCTTCTAGTGCCGCCACTACCGCTCGAACCTCATCACATCATTTTTATAATCAGTTTAGTAGTAATGTTGCTGAAAATCGTACACACGAAGGGTGAGTTGGAATTGTTATTATTATTATGATATCGTTTAATTGATATTAAATGTTTTGGTGTTTCTTTTCTAAAGACATCTGTATAAACGTGGTGCCTTGTTGAAAAACTGGAAACAACGTTGGTTTGTTTTGGATTCCATAAAACATCAATTACGTTATTATGATTCAGAGGATTCTACATGCAAGGGATTTATAGGTAAATAATCAAACATTTACAACAGATTCCGTCGAGTTTACTTAAAAAAGTTGTTCTAATTCAATCCACTTTTCTTTAGAAAATGTTGTTCTGAGTCAATCAACTTTTCTTTAGAAAAAATTGCTATGATTCAGACAATTTTTCTCTAGGAAAAGTTGTTATGATTCAGACAACTTTTCTTTACAAAAAGTTGTTATGATTCAGACAACTTTTCTCTAGGAAAAGTTGCTCTGATTCAAACAACTTTTCGTTTAAAAAGTTGCTGTGTTTCAGACAACTTTTCTCTAGGAAAGTTGCACTTATTCCGTCAAGTTTTCCCTAGAAAAAGTTGTTATGATTCGGACAACTTTACTTTAGAAAAACTTACTCTGATTCGGACAACTGTTCTCTTAAAAAAGTTGCTTTAATATTTCTCTAAAAAAGTTGCTTGAACAACTTTTCTATAAAAGAAAGTCGCTCTGATTGAGACAATTTCTATAAAAACGTTGCTCTGTTACAGATAACTTTTCTATAAAAAAGTTGCTTTGATTGAGACAACTTTTCTACAGAAAAGGTTGCTCTGAATGCGACAACTTTTCTATAAAAAGCGTTCTAATTGAGACAACTTTTCTAAAGAAAGAGTTGCTCTGATGAAAACAACTTTTCTAAAGAAAGAGTTGCTGTGATGAAAACAACTTTTGTCCAGAAAAAGTTGCCCTGATTCAGACATCTTTTCTCTACAAAATGTTGTTCTTATTCAGTCATCTTTTCTCTAGGTGCAGAAAAACTTGATTCCACTACTTTTCTTTAGAAAAAGTAGCTCAGTTTTTAGACTAATTTTCTCTAGAAAAAGTTGCTCTATTCAGACAACTTTTCTCTAGAAATAGTTGCTCTCATTCAGACAACTTTTCTTTAGAAAAAGTTGCTCTCATACAGACAACTTTTCTTTAGAAAAAGTTCCTCTCATTCAGACAACTTTTCTTTAGAAAAAGTTCCTCTCATTCAGACAACTTCTCTAGAAAAAGTTGCTCTGATTTAGACAACTTTTCTTTAGTAAAAGTTGCTCTGATTTCGATAACTTTTCTTTATAAAAAGTTGCTCTGATTCAGACAATATTTCTTTAGAAAAAGTTGCTCTGATTCAGACAACTTTTCTTTAGAAAAAGTTGCTCAGATTCAAACAACATTTCTTTAGAAAAAGTTGCTCTGAATCTTTTTTCTTTAGAAAAATTTGATCTGATTCAGACAACTTTTCTTAAGAAAAAGTTGCTCTGATTCAGACAACTTTTCTATAGAGAAAAGTTGTTCCGATTGAGACAACTTTTCTGTAGAAAAAGTTGCTTTGACAACCTTTCTATAGGAAAAGTTGTTTATGAGAACTTTTCTCTTTCTTGGTTGTTTTATTTACTTACATAAACTTCATTTATAGATTTAGCCGAAGTTCAATCTGTTACTGCCGCACAACCAACACAAATTGGCACAAAACGTGTGGACGAAAAGGGATTCTTTGATGTGAGTTTTTTCCCATTTCTTAAGAAAATTTATATTTATGAAATAATTGCCTTCTCTTTTCTTTAGTTAAAAACATGTCGACGCACTTATAATTTATATGCCATGGATGCTAATTTAGCCCAAGAATGGATCGAGAAAATACAAGCTTGCTTACAGTAAACATGCTTAACAACAAAAAAAAAAGAAACGCTATTGATTTAGTTACTTTGCTAGTTAATAATTTGTACATGTACACGCCAGAAGATGAGAGTATTTTCTAACGATCAGATTAGATTTTGTTATTGTTTTAAGTGATTTATATATAAAAAAAACAAATTTTGTTTAACAAATATATTTTCTGTGTATATAATTTAGAAAAAACATAAAGAAAGGAAAAAAAAAACAAAGCATTTCCGTTGCAATATGCAAAATATGTATTTATATTCATATTAAATAGTTGGTTTTTTATTATTACTATTATTATTATTATTATAAGTATTGTTTTGTTTATTGTTTTTGTATTAACTAAAGAAAAAAAAAAAGAAAAAATCTTCCACTTTATATAACAAACACTTTATGTAATTGATATTATTTAATTTAATAATTGAAGAAGAAAGAAACTAGTTTACTAAAGCTAAATTGCTGTTTAAGCCCCTTTTAACTTCTGTTGAGTTCAGTTTTAATTTAATAAATTTCTTTTATATTATTATATTCATAAAAAAACATAATAATTAAACATACCTCCTGATTTTTTCTAAAGCAAATATACAAAATGAATACCTACAAATTAAATAAAAATCTACCATGTCTTTAAATGTGATTAATCCTTAAATAAATGAATAAAAAAATTGTTTAACATAACTAAAAAAATATATATATAAAATATATTTATAATTTAAATGTATCCTTTATATAGTAAAAAAAAATATTTGTCAAACTTTAACTTTTTTCAAAAAAAAAAAAAAAACCTTTATACTCGATGTTATGCCAAAGAATCGGTTAAAGAAATATATTATATATTACCTACACATATATCATTTATCGTTTTTAGTTTTCTTTTAAGTTGTAATGATTTTTCTTTTTAAATATTTTACTCTGAATTTAGTAAATTTTGAAAAATAAACAAAAGAAATTATTTCTATTTAATGCAAATCAACAACTTTTTGGTGTTTTCTTTTTTAAATAACATTTTTAAAACAAATGTGTGTGTGTGTGTTTTTTTTATTGTGTGTTTGATTATTTTACAAATGTTTTCCTTAATTATTACAGAAATGTCGTCCAGTAGACAATGTTTAATATAAAAAATGAAAATGGAAAAAAGAATCGGGAAAATTTATCAATATATATCGCTGTGGCATGACCATTACAAAATGTATCATATTGTGGTTCAATTATCGATTCACGATGATGATACTGGAAATAAAAGAGGTAAATTTCTATAAAAAGTTTATTTAGAAAAAGTTGATCTTTTCTAGGGATATTTTCTGTAGAAAATGCTGATCTGTTACAGATAACTTTTCTATAGAGTCGATACAGAGCAACTTTTTCTATGGAAATGTTGTGCGAACTAGAACTGAAATTGAACTGAACTAGAACTGAACTAGAACTGAACTAGAACCGAACTAGAACTGAACTAGAACAGAACTAGAACAGAACTAGAACAGAACTAGAACTGAACTAGAACTGAACTAGAACTGAACTAGAACTGAACTAGAACTGAACTAGAACTGAACTAGAACTGAACTAGAACTGAACAAGAACTGAACTGGAACTGAACTGGAACTGAACTAGAACTGAACTAGAACTGAACTAGAACTGAACTAGAACTGAACTAGAACTGAACTAGAACTAAACTAGAACTAAACTAGAACTGAACTAGAACCGAACTAGAACTGAACTAGAACTGAACTAGAACTGAATTAGAACTGAACTAGAACTGAACTAGAACTGAACTAGAACTGAACTAGAACTGAACTAGAACTGAACTAGAACTAGAACTGAACTAGAACTGAACTAGAACTGAACTAGAACTGAACTAGAACTGAACTAGAACTGAACTAGAACTGAACTAGAACTGAACTAGAACTGAACTAGAACTGAACTAGAACTGAACTAGAACTGAACTAGAACTGAACTAGAACTGAACTAGAACCGAAATAGAACTGAACTAGAACTGAACTAGAACTGAACTAGAACTGAACTAGAACTGAACTAGAACTGAACTAGAACTGAACTAGAACTGAACTAGAACTGAACTAGAACTGAACTAGAACTGAACTAGATCTGAACTAGAATCTGAACTAGAACTGAACTAGAACTGAACTAGAACTGAACTAGAACTGAACTAGAACTGAACTAGAACTGAACTAGAACTGAACTAGAACTGAACTAGAACTGAACTAGAACTGAACTAGAACTGAACTAGAACTGAACTAGAACTGAACTAGAACTGAACTAGAACTGAACTAGAACTGAACTAGAACTGAACTAGAACTGAACTAGAACTGAACTAGAACTGAACTAGAACTGAACTAGAACTGAACTAGAACTGAACTAGAACTGAACTAGAACTGAACTAGAACTGAACTAGAACTGAACTAGAACTGAACTAGAACTGAACTAGAACTGAACTAGAACTGAACTAGAACTGAACTAGAACTGAACTAGAACTGAACTAGAACTAGAACTGAACTAGAACTGAACTAGAACTGAACTAGAACTGAACTAGAACTGAACTAGAACTGAACTAGAACTGAACTAGAACTGAACTAGAACTGAACTAGAACTCAACTAGAACTCAACTAGAACTGAACTAGAATGTTGCTATATTTCTTCCAATATTTCTATGTGAAAAGTTGTTCCGTTTAAGACTACTTTCTTATAGAAAAAGTTGCTGTTTCAGACATCATTTCTATACAAAATGTTGCTTTGATTCTGGCTAATTTTCTATAGAAAAAGTTGGTTTAATTCAAACATCATTATTTCCTTCTCCCACTTACTTTCAAATCATCCATATCAGTAATATTTTCATCTGAATAACCCTTCATTGCTTTCGTCGCTACCGGACCCATATAATTGTTGACGAGAGCAAATTCCATCAGAGATAAAAACACAAATACCGAACACGAAGACATCCAAACGTCAATTGCTTTAACATAGGACACAGGTGGCAGTGACTGTTGTGATTGTGTATTTTGTGTGGCCAATGTTAAGAGAGACGTAACACCCAAAGTAACACGAGCCGGTATAGCTTCCGGTTTAATCCAAAACGAAATCCAAGACATGACAACAATTAAGGCGGACGGTATGTAAGTGTGAAGTAAATGATAGCCCAAGCGGCGGCGTAAATTGAAAACAATGGCTAAACAAGTGAAATTGCCTGGAATTTGTAGCGCAATTAAACAGAAATAGTTTTTGAGAAAATAAATTGCAAGATTTATTTAATAAAAACTTATTTGAGTTAATCGTGTCTTTGAAATTGTTTAAATTTTATCAAATTTATTTTTTAAACCATTCGTAGTACAATAGAATAAAACCAAAGACTTAAGACACAAACTGGTGGGGAATTTATTAAAAGAGAATGAAAAAACGTAAATGAGAGAAAGATGGAGAGAAATTGTTAAAGGTTAATGGGTTTGTTGCTTAAGTCTTTAGGTTTATAGATGATAAATTCTTTTCGTGTGACAAATTTACCTGTCGAATATTCTATGGTACAGTCGGTTGTATAATTATTTGATATATCTAATTGAGGCAATTCAATTTCACTATTCACCACTAAAGGATCCGTCATATTCCAAATAAATACCAAATCCTGAACCGTGTGAGATACTTGAAGTAAATTTTAATTAAAATTGTATCAATTCTTTAAAAAAATTTCCGAAAAAAGAAAAAACTTACAACTCTCTATCATCATGGAGCATATTTGTGTATCATGGGGATATGATTCAAATTTCATGGCGCAGGACAAAACCAATGTAAGTCTTTATAATCGAAAAAAGAAAACATCCACAATTTCCCCATTAATATAAAATATTTCATCCTCCACTTACTTGGACATATACAGCAGCGTTTTATCATGATACAACCACAGATAATGATTGGGTATGCTCATCTCATGAAATGTTACTTTTTTGGCATTTTTGAAAAAACAATCCGGTCGCCATATACTGTGCAACCAGTCCACATCTAAGATACGATATTCCTCACTCATATTTTCAGGTAAACGTAAACGTGGATCACGCCAACTTTGTGCTAAAAATATATCGGTTACATATGTCTGCAAGAATAAAGGAAATTATTTATTTTTATTACTTGAAGCCGAATAGTTAACTTACCATTGATTCCTCATTTATGGAATCTAAAGATAATACAGTCACATGAAAATACACCACTGTCGGTTGACCCAGTAATTTGGGTGCTCGATTTTTATCATATGTTTTCGAGGGTGTGGGCAAAATATCGGGCAATGATAAACTCGATTCAACATGTGATACTAATTCTGCACTTTCGGTATTATTTCTGAAAAGAGAATAGAAATATTGTTAGAAATCGATCAACTTTCCTAATAAAACTTAAACGATTAGAGCACAAAACTGAACAGCTTTTTCCATAGAAAAGTTGTCCGAAACAGAACAACATTTTCTTTAGGAAAATTTTCTCTGACAGAACAACTTTTAGTGTAACTAAAGCTGCCTAAAACAGAGAACATTTTTATAGAAGAGTTGTCTGATACAGATCTACTTTTTGTACTAAACTAGAACTGAACTAGAACTGAACTAGAACTGAACTAGAACTGAACTAGAACTGAACTAGAACTGAACTAGAACTGAACTAGAACTGAACTAGAACTGAACTAGAACTGAACTAGAACTGAACTAGAACTGAACTAGAACTGAACTAGAACTGAACTAGAACTGAACTAGAACTGAACTAGAACTGAACTAGAACTGAACTAGAACTGAACTACAACTGAACTACAACTGAACTACAACTGAACTAGAACTGAACTAGAACTGAACTACACTGAACTACAACTGAACTACAACTGAACTAGAACTGAACTAGAACTGAACTAGAACTGAACTAGAACTGAACTAGAACTGAACTAGAACTGAACTAGAACTGAACTAGAACTGACTAGAACTGAACTAGAACTGAACTAGAACTGAACTAGAACTGAACTAGAACTGAACTAGAACTGAACTAGAACTGAACTAGAACTGAACTAGAACTGAACTAGAACTGAACTAGAACTGAACTAGAACTGAACTAGAACTGAACTAGAACTGAACTAGAACTGAACTAGAACTGAACTAGAACTGAACTAAAACTGAACTAGAACTGAACTAGAACTGAACTAGAACTGAACTAGAACTGAACTAGAACTGAACTAGAACTGAACTAGAACTGAACTAGAACTGAACTAGAACTGAACTAGAACTGAACTAGAACTGAACTAGAACTGAACTAGAACTGAACTAGAACTGAACTAGAACTGAACTAGAACTGAACTAGAACTGAACTAGAACTGAACTAGAACTGAACTAGAACTGAACTATAACTGAACTAGAACTGAACTAGAACTGAACTAAAACTGAACTAGAACTGAACTAGAACTGAACTAGAACTTAACTAGAACTTAACTAGAACTGAACCAGAACTGAACTAGAACTGAACTAGAACTGAACTAGAACTAGAACTGAACTAGAACTGAACTAGAACTGAACTAGAACTAAACTAGAACTGAACTAGAACTGAACTAGAACTGAACTAGAACTGAACTAGAACTGAACTAGAACTGAACTAGAACTGAACTAGAACTGAACTAGAACTAAACTAGAACTGAACTAGAACTGAACTAGAACTGAACTAGAACTGAACTAGAACTGAACTAGAACTGAACTAGAACTGAACTAGAACTGAACTAGAACTGAACTAGAACTGAACTAGAACTGAACTAGAACTGAACTAGAACTGAACTAGAACTTAACTAGAACTTAACTAGAACTGAACCAGAACTGAACTAGAACTGAACTAGAACTGAACTAGAACTGAACTAGAACTGAACTAGAACTGAACTAGAACTGAACTAGAACTAAACTAGAACTAGAACTGAACTAGAACTGAACTAGAACTGAACTAGAACTGAACTAGAACTGAACTAGAACTGAACTAGAACTGAACTAGAACTGAACTAGAACTGAACTAGAACTGAACTAGAACTGAACTAGAACTGAACTAGAACTGAACTAGAACTGAACTAGAACTGAACTAGAACTGAACTAGAACTGAACTAGAACTGAACTAGAACTGAACTAGAACTGAACTAGAACTGAACTAGAACTGAACTAGAACTGAACTAGAACTGAACTAGAACTAGAACTGAACTAGGACTGAACTAGAACTGAACTAGAACTGAACTAGAACTGAACTAGAACTGAACTAGAACTGAACTAGAACTTAACTAGAACTTAACTAGAACTGAACCAGAACTGAACTAGAACTGAACTAGAACTGAACTAGAACTGAAGAAGAACTTGTATAATTCTGTTCAACTTTTCCATGTCAGATGTGGTGGTCAACATGCTGTTTTACACACTTTGCTTTTGGCTTTCTTTGCGTTTTGTCTAACATTTAAAAATGTGTCTTCAAACCTTGTGCAATAAAAACAAAAGCGAGAATAACATGACAGCTTAAACATAAAGAATTGTAAAAAAGTTAAATGTCATTGATACGGCAGTAAAGAATATTTAAATCTCTACTTGTTCCTAATTATAGATATGATATGAAAATTATAAACGCCGTATTTATTTGTAAAATTTGAATAACAATGTTAATGCAACAAGCTGTCATTAGTCTGACAATTTTGATTAAAGTGTCATTTTGACAGGTATGTACAGTGAATCAACTAAGTTTTTTGCCTACCTTTTTTTAAGAGAATTTTGTTTTTTGTTCATAAATAAAATCCAAAAAAACAGGTAAAAAGTAAATTTATGTTTTCCAATTGAAAATAGAGATTGTGTAGAATGGGAAAACCAAGAAAAAAATATTAAAATAAAAATTTTAGTGCATTTGTTGTTGCATTTTATTATTTTTCATCAGAATTTGCACGTCAATAAAGTATTTTGCATATTGAAATTTCCAGTTAATTTCGTTGGGTTTTTCAAATTATTTTTTAATTTCTTTTTGGAATTTATTGGTTTATTGTTAAAAGGACACGTGTTAAGTATTTTTCAATTGTAATTTTCAAAAATCATATCGTTATTGTGTGAAACTGTGTAGTTATTTGCGTTAAAAATGTTTAAAGGGAAATAATGAGGCAATTCCAATATAAAAAATTAGTTTAGATTTTTAGAACAAGTATAAATCAATGAAATTCATTAAAAAATAAAAAATATAGTAATTGATGAAATAACACAAAGAATTATTAAAAAAACGCACTGAGTTGTCTTTAAAAATCTTTAACTGCCAAAGGAGAGCGACTTGTATCCAAGCTAAAACCATCATTTATCTTCTCCAAAGTCCATATACGAACTTAAAAGAACACTATGTTTAAATTTAAACCCCTAAACAGACCTTAGGTTGCTTGGAAAGAATATAAAGTGAACTATCGTGTGGTACGGGAAAAATACTTAATTTAGATATTTACAAATAGAGGCGGTTCTCATCACCTAAGATCCACAAAAGCAATATTTTTCAGCTAATACATACACTTATATATAGTTAGAACCCAAATCAAGAATAACTATCCAAATCCAGCTACGCCTACTGTATTTTATTCATAAAATAATGCATTCAAAATATGAGGTAGAATATCAAAATTCTAGCATGTAATAGTTCTATAGTGGTATACGGTGATATCCCCATACTTAGAGTGGCTAGGATGGTACTTAGTGTTAGCTTTATTGAATAAGAATCAATATTATACAACTCTAAATAAAATTCACACAGTACTCCCCAAATGGATGGGGTTTCCGCAATGTAGTTTTTGTTTATCAATACAAAATGACCAAAATCCCAGATTATTTTTGTTATAATCTATAGATTTATACCCCACTAATATTTTTTTCTAGATCCAAATCTATTGATTTCCTAATATATCATGTATCCAATTCAAAATTACTTATTATTTTCGAAATTAAATCAAAGAAACGATAGATTTCATGTTAAGTCAAATATTGAAAAATTCTTATAGGTATATAGGATAATAAATCGGTTAAGAAATGTCCAAACTTAGTCGTTCCACTACTAAAATATCTAAAAAATGTTATTCTAATATATAGGAGTAATAAAAATATTAAATTTTATAAAATAATACAGCAATATTAAAAAAATGAACAAAAAACCTAAAAAAGCAAAATACTTTATTGACCTTAAAAATTAACAATACGTTCACCTTTTATCAAAAATCTCGTTAATTAATATCACGATTTTACTTTTTATGGTAGAAAATTAAAATATAAGATATTCTTTAAAAAATACAACAAGCAAATTGCTTTATTTTGCTAAAAATAATTGTTCAGATAAAGTTTTTTCTTAAAATTTATAAAATTGTACATAGGCAAATTACTTAATTGATTCACTGTATATGTACTAAATGATATTATTAGTTTTGGCGGGAAATATTTAGCATTTTATAAAATTAAAGTTAAATTTAAGAATTTTTAAGAAAGTTATAGATATTGTCCGATATAAAGAAGGGTACTTTTTAAACTGATTTACCAATAATTGGGCATTGAATCGTGCTCAAACACGCCTTCATTATGACAATACAAAAATAACAAATCAACGTTTTGTTTGAAATACATATTTACATTCATTCGCATGTAGATATTTTTAGACATGTGTCTATTTACAATAAAAAATTGGTATTAAAAAATGTCAACACCTAAAGTGATTTTTAATATAAGAAAATATTGAAAAACAAATTTATTTTTGGAGACATACTAAATACAGGAGGAGGGGTGGTGGTGGTGACGTTAAAAATTACCTGTAACCATGAACACAATTGCACAGCAATATTGATTTTTCAAATATCAGATAAAAATAAAGTGTTATAATTATTAGAAATTTGTGTTGTTGTAATTGATTTGAAATTGAAAACATTGTTTTTTTTTTCAAATTCGTTAAAAATAATCTTCAAATACGGTTATTTGCAAGTTTTTACTATTTTGTTATTATAAAATTTTATTAATTGATTATAGTGAGACTTTAAAGTGATTTTAAACATTTAATCAGGTTTTCGTTTTTCTAGTTTTGTTATGTATAAATATTGAGATTTGAAATTTGTATTGGAAAACGTTTTCTTTTATATTTTATTTTAATTTAGATTTATAAATATTCTTGTTTAAATTTAAATGCTTATTTTTTTTTTTTTTGGTTTTTGTACAAAAATGATTTAGCGTTTCTCTGTATTTTAGTTTGAAATTTTTTCCGCTATTTTATTTCGGTTTATGTTCTATCAAGGAATATTTAAATTCTAATTTCTAAGGTTTCTTTTTCTAACATTTCTTTTTCATTTGACACTTACATTTCTATTGTGGCATTAGATTTTCTGACAATTGTAAATAAGAATTAAATAATACAATAACAAGAAATAAATAATAAAAAAAAAAACGTTATTTTTGTTCTGTTAAGTTGCTCTAGTTCAGTTCTAATTTAGTTCTAGTTCAGTTCTAGTTCAGTTCTAGTTCTAGTTCTAGTTCAGTTCTAGTTCAGTTCTAGTTCAGTTCTAGTTCAGTTCTAATCCAGTTCTAGTTCAGTTCTAGTTCAGTTCTAGTTCAGTTCTAGTTCAGTTCTAGTTCAGTTCTAGTTCAGTTCTAGTTCAGTTCTAGTTCAGTTCTAGTTCAGTTCTAGTTCAGTTCTAGTTCAGTTCTAGTTCAGTTCTAGTTCAGTTCTAGTTCAGTTCTAGTTCAGTTCTAGTTCAGTTCTAGTTCAGTTCTAGTTCAGTTCTAGTTCAGTTCTAGTTCAGTTCTAGTTCAGTTCTAGTTCAGTTCTAGTTCAGTTCTAGTTCAGTTCTAGTTCAGTTCTAGTTCAGTTCTAGTTCAGTTCTAGTTCAGTTCTAGTTCAGTTCTAGTTCAGTTTTAGTTCAGTTCTAGTTCAGTTTTAGTTCAGGTTCAATTCTAATTAAATACAGCTTTAGCTTTAATTGTAAAGCATTTTTAAACAAAACTTAAACATATTACGGAATTTAGTATTTAATTTATTAAACTATAGTATTTATTATATGTATATTCTTAATAATAATAATAGTCTGCTAGTCTTAATAATTAATAATAGTCTGCTAAATACTCAATATTTTCTAACGATTTTCTTTAACAAAACGGAAATGCTAATCATATTGTCTTAAAAACAACCCTGTTTTTAACATGCTCTCTCTCTCCCCCTTACACATAGTTGTTTTCTATTTTCATTACTAAACATAAACAATGTACATATGCTACCATTTATGTACAACTCTGTACAATAAGTAGTGACATTAAAACTATTTAGTAGCAGTCAAAGTGTATTAATACGGTGGCCTTATAAGTTCAGTTGATTATTTTTATAAAACGATACATTTACAAAAACGATAGACAAATTTTGACATTAAGTGAGCTAATAACAAAAACAAGAGGCATATTTTGACAGCTGGGTAGTTGAATAACAAAAACAATTGCCAGTAGTTGTGGTATATTCACACCGTATTAATACACTTTAGTAGCAGCCTCTCTATAATATTGAAGAAAGAAAAAATTCTTTTAGTGCTTAACGTGTTGAAGAAAAATGTAAAATTTATTAAAATATTGCTTAAAATATTATTAAAAAAGTGCTTATAATTAAAATTAAATATATTTAACATGGATTTTCCACAACAAATTGAAGGTATAACAAAGTTTAAAAGGAAAATTTGTTAAATGAAAAGAAAACATAAATTTTTTCTTGCAAAAAAAAAATTTTTCCTTAGTAAAAATCAATTTCCATTTTGCTTTGTATATATGAAAATGAAAAAAAAGAGAAGAAAAAGTGGGTGGCAGGCAGGTTGCAATAGCAGAGTGTATACAAGCAACAACAAAAGCAAGCAAGTATTAACAAAAACAACAACAGAAATGTAAAGGAAAATACTTGTAAAGTGCATGCAGAAGTTAAAATCAAAGTAAAAATTTGTATGGAAAAAGTTGTAAGCAAGTGTTAAGGAGAAGGGGGGTTTTCAAAAAGGGGGGTTGTATTTTAAAAGGGGTGTTGTATGTGTTTTGTTTTTTTCTACTAATGTTCAATGGAGATTTTATAATATATAGAATAGAATAAATACTGTTTTACGACTAGAGGGGGAGAAGATTTTTGTTCTCGTTGTTGTTATATTATGTATTTTATTCTATTGTTTTTGTTTTAAATATTGTTCTTGTTTTTTTTTTGGCCGGTATTCCTGCCATTCTTTGTTAAGCTGAAAAAAAGTGTACATTCTGCGTTTATTGATTATTTTGAAAAAAAATGTTTTTTTCTTGAATTGCATTTAAAAAAGATAATTTTAACTAGCTTAAATGTTAAAAAAGTATTTAAATTTTCTTTAATTTATTTTTAGTGAGTAGTTTTTGTTTAATTGTTTAACAAATTTAGCTATGACGTGATTTTAGTTAAACAAAAACAAATTAAAGACAAAAACGCAATTTGTATTGTAAAATTGACTGTCATGACTAATAATGAAAGAAAGACAATAAGCTGACCGACCAATTGCAGGCAAAAAGAAGATTTTGTGTAGAAAATTCCGAGAATTGATGTTAAATTTGTAAAATGTTGAAATTTTGATAATGCGAAAACTTAACTAAAACGTAGTAACTACTTTAAATTTTACTTATTTTGAATAAAGTGTAATTTTGAAAAACTTAACGAAACTTTATTTTGTTTTTAGTATATTCCTCTACTAACTTATAAAGTTATATTCAAAACTGTAAAATTTTGAAGTACCTATTTTCGAGATTTATAAAACTTAACGAAACTTTATTTTCTAAACTAAACAGATTTGAAAACAAAATATATAGTAATTCAATATGCTAAACTTGTAAGTTAATAATTCAAACCCATAACATTTTTAGTTTTTTTTTTTTTGGTCATTTACAAAACTTAACGAAACTTTATTTTCCATACTAAAGGGATTTGTAAAGAGTTTTTATAAAATTCGTTTAGTATTCATTACCTTAAGTGTAAAACTGAAAATATTCTAATTTTTTGGACATTTTGAAAACTTAACGAAACTTTATTTTCTAAATCAGATAAATTTGAAAAATATTTTCATTAAATTCGTTTAGTATTCAAAAGCTAATATTCAAATCCATCATTTTGGATAAATTTTGGTCTTTTAAAAAACTTAACGAAACTTTAATTTCTAAACAAAGTAAATCTGAAAAATATTTTTAGTAAATTCGTTTATTATTCATAGGTTACTTTTTAAATCCATGACTTTTATTATATTTTGGAAATTTTTAAAACTTAACGAAACTTTATTTTCTAAACCCAAAGGATTTGAAAAATATTTTTACTAAAATCTTTTACTATTCATAGGCTAATATTGAAAACAATATTTTTTTTTAAATTTTTGGACTTTTAAAAAACTTAACGAAACTTTATTTTCTAAACCCAAAGGATTTGAAAAATATTTTTTGTAAATTCTTTTAGTATACATAAGCTAATATTTGATTTCATGAGTTTTTTTAATTTTTGGACTTTTAAAAAACTTAACGAAACTTTAATTTCTAAACTCAAAAGATTTGAAAAATATTTTTACGTAAATCGTTTAGTATTCATAGGCTAATATTGAAAAGCATAATTTTTTAAAATTTTTGGACTTTTAAAAAACTTAACGAAACTTTATTTTCTAAACCCAAAGGATTTGAAAAAATTTTTTATTAAAATCGTTTAGTATTCATAGGCTAATATTGAAAAGCACAATTTTTTTAAATTTTTAGAGTTTTAAAAAACTTAACGAAACATTATTTTCTAAACCCAAAGCATTTGAAAAATATTTTTCTTCAATTCTGTTAGTATTCATAGGCTACTATTAAAATCCATGTACTTTTTCATATTTTGGACTTTTAAAAAACTTAACGAAACATTATTTTCTAAATCCAAAGCATTTGAAAACTATTTTTTGTAAATTTGTTTAGTATTCAATAGTAAATATTTAAATTCGTGAGTTTTTTTGAAATTTTTTAGACATTTTAAAACTTAACGAAACTTTATTGTTTTAATTAAATACATTTTACAGACTTTATCACTTTTCTGGTGAACCCTATAAACCTTTTTCTACCTTTAATAATATAATTATAATTTGAAAGTGCGAATATTTTGTATTAATTAATCTTATCTAAATATGTTTGTTTATAAGTGTTTATGAATGAAGTGTTATCAGTCAATATATTTACAGATAATTAGCCATGAAATAGTTTAATTTTCTAATGTTATTATAAAAGATAATATTAGAACTTTTATTTCGAAGAATAATATTAACTTGATAGTGAGCAGAGTTTCACTTTGACACGACTTCGGGAAGAAACCTACTGCCACCTACTTCTTTTTTTAATTGCTTATCTTCTCTTTCATATTATTAGCAAAATGGATGAATGGAAAACTGTTGGTCCTTCGAGATGTCATATTAGTGATGTTTTGTTTATTTTATCCCGTTTTTATTTATGTTATTTCTTTATTTTGTTTTGTTTCTTTTTAATTTATTTGCAGAAATCCTGAAATTCTAATATTTTTAATGTTTATTTTTAAAGATAAGCATCAACATTTTAGCAACACACCAAACACCTACAAATAATCGGCTAAAAAAAGCACTCAAAATTACAAAAGAAACAAAAAACCCATCATTTCCTTTACATCCTTAAAAAAAGTTTTGTTTTGTATATAAAATTTCCCAAAGAAACCTTTTAGTATATAAAACTAGCTCCTCAACTACTACTTAACTTTCAATATACACAGAGACACTAGTGGAGAGACCACCCACGGCCTATGATGTTGTAATGGAGTCACCGCTTTATGCGGCTCAACAAACGGAACGTACGCAACAACGTTTGAATACGAAAACAACTACAGATACAATTAGTACTAATCTTAATTATGTAGATAAAATGTCTACCAGTATGAATAGTACTTTGGAAGACACCACACCCAGTGATTCGGGTGTACAAATGTTAGATTCGGAATCTAGTGAATTAATGGTGGAATCTATTAGTTCACAGACAGGCTTTGAGTTTGAGGAAGCTAAAGTGGCGGCTGCTAAATTGGAAAAATCTAAAGAGGCTTTATTGTTAAATGCCGCCGAGGAGACCACTGTTATGGATTCCAACTCGAATATAACCACGGTCTCGGCGGTACCCTCCACCGTGGTAGAGGAGGCCATGACTACTAGTCAAATGTCCACTTTTGATACTACCGAAAATATAGTATTTCGCCGTAAAGTACGCAAAAGTCCTAATATAGCTAAGGCACCCAAAAAACGAGTTTCATTCCATGAAGATATTTTGAAAAATACTCGCACCGATAACATACACATAGAGCATGGTTTTATAACCTATAAGGCGGGAGGTGTACGCAAAATGGCTCCTCTTGTGGGTCAGGCAGGTCGCTATTCCTGGTGTTCCGAAGGTGATAAGCAGCAGCCTACGGAAATATCGCATCATCAAGAGTCAGAAGATGGCGCTAATGAAGATGTAACCAAACGTAGACGGCGTGTGGTATATCGTAATGCCTGTTCAGATGTTTTAGACTATGGCAATTCGGATGTTTATGATATGAATGATAGTGCAGCCTTACAGTACGACAATTCGGGGGTATTTGAATACATGCCCAAAGAACTGAATGAGGACAAGACCGGCAAGTGTGAGGAAAAGCCGGAAAATAAACCAGAACTATATAAATGCTCTTGTTCCAGTTCGAATTCTAGTCTAGATTCCGATGAAAATGATAAAAATTCCAATACACAGCAACAGCAGCAACAATATGGTCAGGCTAAAAGCAGTTCCTGTGATTGTATAGGGGCAGCCAATAATGCCAATAATAATTTCATAGGCAAGTCATACTAACCTTTTAAAAACATGTGTAATTAATTATCTTTATTCCTACTACCAACAGGTGAAAATTGCTATTACTCTGAACCCAATATTGACATTAACGAAAGTCCTCCTCGCCAGAAATCTGTGTGGAATAAGGAAAAGAAACCCAAATCTAGTTGTTTGAAAAAATCCAAATGCCAAACCAATATTATACATGAACAAGATCTTACTACTAAAATGAAGAAATTTAATGTACACGATATGAATCAATTGCTCGATAATAGCAGTAAAATGATATTTGGTTCCTTGAAAAGTATATTCACTATGCCTTTGCCCGAAAGAGGAGTACCCGAGGGTTCTGAGGATCTACAATCTGTAATAGAATGTGTGGCTGAATTGGAACAACAAACTCCAGAACATAAAACCGCCACACAAGACTCGCAAGATTCACAGCAGCTCTCTGAATCGCCACCCCTTAAACAGAAACCTTTTCTCAGCAAAAGCCTAGATGGTTCCAAGCAACAGCAACCCATTAAGAAATTTGTGCACAATGTTGATGAGCAATTAAGACGCAAAAAAGAGGAGGACATCTATGCCCCTACCAGACAAAACAGTGATGAGAAAAATCAAAAAGATTCTACCACAACCACACCCCATCAACTGCAGCGGCAGCAAGAGTTCGATGCCACCGAACTTGATAACAACTCATCATCTTCTTCGCTCGCCACCTCTGCTGCCAATTCGGCCGCCACTTCAGCTTGTGAAACCTCAGAACGTACACCATTTCGCAATAAATTCATTATCAACTGTGAGAGCACTGTTTTCGAACATACTGGCGTTTCGTATTGCTATGAATCATCTTCGTTCAATGATCTCACCAATATGGAAGATTCTCAAGGCAGTATTGCTAGTTTAATTGAAAAAGATACACCCATTGCTCAACCAGAACCGGATCAATTACGTTCAGCGTTTATCTCTGCGCCCATAGCGAAGACATTTTCGAATTTCTTTCGCAGTTTCAAAGATGCTGGCAAAGAGAAACAACATCAACAGCAAACCTCACCTAAGAAGTTGTCTACTAAGAATCGTGCACAAGAGGAGGCTAAACAATTGCAACAGGCTACGGACAATTATTTTGGTAAGTTTAAGGAGGAGTTGGTGGTTGTAAGAGAAAGGGTTTCAAGTGGTAGATGTAATTTAGTGGAAACCGAAATTTGTTAAAACATTTTTTAATATAAAAGCTTCTTTAAAAGGTTTTCCCTGTATAAAAGCTTACATATATATAAAAGATTTTCATTAAAACACTTCTTTGAAGTGTTTCAGTAATTTTTTTTAAGCTTTTTCACAATAAAGCTTTTTTGTAAAAAAGCTTTTTCGCAATACAGCTTTTCCGCAATAAAGCTTTTAATCTTTTTTTAGATTTTCACTAAAAAACTTGTTGATACTTTTCAGTAATATCAAAATATTAGTTTACCCGAAAAGCTAAATTTAAAAGATTTTCACTAAAAACTTTTTTGAGCTTTTGATTAAAATTTTTTTTAAACTTTTTGCCTAAAAAGCTTTTTTAGGCTTTTTTCCTGACTAAAAATCTTTTTTAAGCTTTTTGACTAAAAAGCATTTTTAAGCTTTTACACTAAAAAGCACATTTATGCTTTTTCACTAAAAAGGTTTTGACTAAAAATCTCTTTTAAGCTTTTTGACTAAAAAATTTATCTAATAAAAAGCTTTTTTCACTAAAAACTTTTTTAAGCTTTTTTCGCTAAAAAAGTTTTTTAGGCTTTTGCATTAAAAAGGTTTTTGAAACTTTTTCACAAAAAAGTTTTTTTAATTTTCATTTTGGGACATTTTGACAAAAATGTTTTTTGAAATATTTTCATCAAAAAAGCTTGCTTAGGCTTTTTCGCAAAAAAAAAAATTGTTTAAGTTTTTTCACTACAGTGCATTTTAAGCTTTTTTACAAAAGAAAAGTTCTTTAATAAAAAGCTTTTTTCACTAAAAACTTTTTTAAGTTTTTTTCGCTAAAAATTTTTTTTTGGCTTTTGCATTAAAAGGTTTTTGAAGCTTTTTCAGTAAAAAGTTTTTTTTTTTTAATTTACATTAAAAAGCATTTTGGGACAAAAAACAAAAAAGCTTTTTGAAATATTTTCAGTAAAAAGCTTTATTTGAGCTTTTTCATCAAAAAGTTTTACACTAAAAAGGTTTTTTGAAAAAAACATTTTCAATAAAAAGCTTCTGAACATAACAATATAAAGCTTTCTAAAGCTTTTTTCGATATTAAGCTTTTTCAATAAAATTTTTCAACCTCTTTTAGCAATAATTTTTTTCAATTCAAAGCTTTCTAGAACTTTTTAAATTAGAAGTTTTTTTTTAAATTAAAAGCTTTAAAATGTATATTTCAATTAAAGCTCTGTAAGGATTTCTATTTTAAACTTTTCAACAAATTCTTTCTAAAGCATTTTCAATAAGAATTGTTTTAAAGCATTTCCAATAAAAAGTTCTTTTTAAGCATTTTCAATAAAAAGCTTTTCGATATAAAGTTTTCTAATAAAAAGCTTAGAAAAACCGTTTTAGATGCTTACAAAAAGTTTTGAATAATTTTTAAACTTGAAAGCTTTCTAAAAGCTTAAAATTACTTTAATATTTTGTAAAAGCTTCCAAATATTTGATTCGCAATCAAATAGAAAACAAAAATCGAATTTTTGAAAAGTTATATTAGAAATTCAAATTATATATGGATTAGTTCCATCTACCATTTGAAATCCCCCCGCCTTAAGAGATTCATTTGATCATTATTTATTTTTCAGAAATTTTGTTTACATTATAATTTTATTTTCTTTAATTTTCTCCTCTTTTCTCTCTCTCAGCTCTTAAAATGCCCAAAAAACCCAACAATATCCCCACACCTTTAGCCAATAGTACTCCAACAAAACTCTCTAAATTCCCCAACACAACATCATCATCCACCATATCTGAACTAACAACTAATACTAATACTTCCAATTCTAATACACAAGCGATGCTACAACATCAAAAGTCAAGCACTTCCTTAACCAGTGGCATAGCCAGCGGCAGTGGTGGTTCCTCCACGACAACACCAGCACAAAGAGAAAGTCTGGCCATCGGGGCTGATTATCGCACCAATCTGGACAAACAATCGCGACACTTGCCATCACCGCTGAAGAAACGTTTAAGTGGCAATGGCTCAAATCTCATACAACAACAGCAGCCGCCACGCTATGGCTGCAGTGTACCGCCAACAACTGATTACTCAGCACTAAGTCCTGATATCTACAACAATTATATGGGTGCTAGGGGTGGGTGTGGTCGTGATTCTAAGAGTACTATTTTAAGTGAAGAATTCGATGATATTCTGACCATAACCACTGATACGGAGCGCAATGAAAGTGATATTGTTATTGTGGACTATCACGATGTCAGCGACCGCCAGAGTGCGATGGCTGACTATAATAATCTCTTAAAACCACCATCACAGCCACCAGCCAAGACATCGCTTATCAATCGTTTCTTGCGCAACGTGACACAAAAGAAAATACTCGAATCCTCAATACGACGCAACAATTTCTTTGCGCACAAATTGAAAAACGAACAGAAACTGCTGACGGGCAATTTGTATGTTAAGGGCGCCAAGCCGCGCAATTTAGAATTAATCGATGATTTGAATGCAGAAATTGCCATGGAAATCGAAATGTCTGGCGTTAATTCTCCACGCAAAGAATTGACTAGTTTAGATGCCGATCTTCCAGGAGATTTGTCACGTTTCGAATTGGGCATAGGCGAAATATCGATAGATGTTTTTGCGGGTGTTCAATTGCACATTCTACGCGATGAGAGTGAACAATTGATGAAGGTTTTCAAATTGTACACGGGCTATAGTAAGGAGGGTTATATGACGCCTGTTTTGGTTCTATTAACTGATAAAACGTTGTATGTTACCGATTTGGTAAGAAATCGTTTATGCTCAAAATTTGTTTTGGCCTACAAGGACTTGGATGTTATATTGGTAATAAGGAGATTTAATGAGATTTTAGGAATTTTTTTTATTAACTTTTGTTTACTTTCCAGATGGGTCCTTATGGCAATACAGTGTTACTTTCGAATAATAATAGGGACATGCAGCAGGTGCTGTTGGCTGGCGGTCCTTATCCGGCAGCTGGTTTAGTGGCTAATTTGGAATTGTGTGCTAGACGCAGTGGTTCTACACTACCCGCAGTGGGTCAGCTTACATTGGATCATTTGGCCCCTTTGCAACATTTTGTTAGGGAAAATTCTTGTGTGGGCAAATCTGATACCTGGATGTATTATGCAGTCGTGAATGTACCCGGTTCTGCCATAAATGATCCTGGGGATCAAGAGCCTCTGGGTCCACATGCCAAAGGTTTCCTCATGCATCGACGCATTAAAGAGCATATGGGTAATTCCAAACATTCTTGGAATCCAGGATATTTTCTATTAAAGTAAGTTTTGCA
Source organism: Lucilia sericata (assembly GCF_015586225.1). Classification (NCBI taxonomy): domain Eukaryota; kingdom Metazoa; phylum Arthropoda; class Insecta; order Diptera; family Calliphoridae; genus Lucilia; species Lucilia sericata. The sequence goes on along the minus strand of NW_023995168.1, from coordinate 46,954 downwards.
AATAACAAATACTAATCGATAGTCTATTCTATAGTATAGTCTATAGTCTAGTCTATAGTCTAGTCTATAGTCTAGTCTATAGTCTAGTCTATAGCCTAGTCTATAGTCTAGTCTATAGTCTAGTCTATAGTCTAGTCTATAGTCTAGTCTATAGTCTAGTCTATAGTCTAGTCTATAGTCTAGTCTATAGTCTAGTCTATAGTCTAGTCTATAGTCTAGTCTATAGTCTAGTCTATAGTCTAGTCTATAGTCTAGTCTATAGTCTAGTCTATAGTCTAGTCTATAGTCTAGTCTATAGTCTTGTCTATAGTCTAGTCTATAGTCTAGTCTATAGTCTAGTCTATAGTCTAGTCTATAGTCTAGTCTATAGTCTAGTCTATAGTCTAGTCTATATTCTAATCTATAGTATTGTCTATAGACTAGTCTATAGTCTAGTCTATAGTCTAGTCTATAGTCTAGTCTATAGTCTAGTCTAGTCTAGTCTAGTCTATAGTCTAGTCTATAGTCTAGTCTATAGTCTAGTCTATAGTCTAGTCTATAGTCTAGTCTATAGTCTAGTCTATAGTCTAGTCTATAGTCTAGTCTATAGTCTAGTCTATAGTCTAGTCTATAGTCTAGTCTATAGTCTAGTCTATAGTCTAGTCTATAGTCTAGTCTATAGTCTAGTCTATAGTCTAGTCTATAGTCTAGTCTATAGTCTAGTCTATAGTCTAGTCTATAGTCTAGTCTATAGTCTAGTCTATAGTCTAGTCTATAGTCTAGTCTATAGTCTAGTCTATAGTCTAGTCTATAGTCTAGTCTATAGTCTAGTCTATAGTCTAGTCTGTCTATAGTCTAGTCTAAAGACTAGTCTATAGTCTAGTCTATAGTCTAGTCTATAGTCTAGTCTATAGTCTATAGTCTATAGTCTAGTCTAGTCTATAGTCTAGTCTATAGTCTAGTCTATAGTCTAGTCTATAGTCTAGTCTATAGTCTGGTCTATAGTCTAGTCTATAGTCTAGTCTATAGTCTAGTCTATAGTCTAGTCTATAGTCTGGTCTATAGTCTAGTCTATAGTCTAGTCTATAGTCTAGTCTATAGTCTAGTTTATAGTCTAGTCTATAGTCTAGTCTATAGTCTAGTCTAAAGTCTAGCCTATAGTCTAGTCTATAGTCTAGTCTATAGTCTAGTCTATAGTCTAGTCTATAGTCTAGTCTATAGTCTAGTCTATAGTCTAGTCTATAGTCTAGTCTATAGTCTAGTCTATAGTCTAGTCTATAGTCTGATCTATAGTCTAGTCTATAGTCTAGTCTATAGTCTAGTCTATAGTCTAGTCTATAGTCTGGTCTATAGTCTAGTCTAAAGTCTAGTCTATAGTCTAGTCTATAGTCTAGTTTATAGTCTAGTCTATAGTCTAGTCTATAGTCTAGTCTATAGTCTAGTCTATAGTCTAGTCTATAGTCTAGCCTATAGTCTAGTCTATAGTCTAGTCTATAGTCTAGTCTATAGTCTAGTCTATAGTCTAGTCTATAGTCTAGTCTATAGTCTAGTCTATAGTCCAGTCTATAGTCTAGTCAATAGTCTAGTCTATAGTCTAGTCTATAGTCTAGTCTATAGTCTAGTCTATAGTCTAGTCTATAGTCTAGTCTATAGTCTAGTCTATAGTCTAGTCTATAGTCTAGTCTATAGTCTAGTCTATAGTACAGTCTATAGTCTAGTCAATAGTCTAGTCTATAGTCTAGTCTATAGTCTAGTCTATAGTCTAGTCTATAGTCTAGTCTATAGTCTATAGTCTAGTCTATAGTCTAGTCTACAGTCTAGTCTATAGTCTAGTCTATAGTCTAGTCTATAGTCTAGTCTATAGTATAGTCTAGATTCTAGTTTATAGTACAGTCTAGTCTAACAATAATTTTCATTTTATTGATTTTAGAGCTGGAGTTCTGTACATGTTTAATGATTCCACACAAAAAATCCCCAGTTGGGCCATGGCTTTGGCCGAGTGTCAGGGTGCTAGAAGAGCGGTCAAAGCTCAAAGACCTCACTGTTTCGAAATAATGCTGAAAAATAAAATGCTTTTGCAGCTGGCTGCTCCCGATGAGTATGTGGCTTCCGAATGGTTACAGGCTTTGTTACAATCAGCCAGTGGGGTAGGTTACTTTGAAAGATACCAAAAAACTTAATTCTTTATATAATAAACAACTTAATTTCCAGCTTTTTGAAATGCAAGAAAAACACAAAACCTTGGGCTGTACCTTGGTGGTTACACAAAATCATTTAATAACTTTAAGAGAAGATTTCCTATCTCCTCTAAGAAAAATCAACCGAAAACCAGAACAAAATAATGAAATAGAAACTGCTGCAGGTGCATCAAACAAAACGGAAGACGACTTAAATCCTTATCAACAGGAAACTGGCAGCTTGGTAAGTTGAAAGTCGATAAATGTAGTTTGAAAACAATTTAGCTAATTCCTATGTATATTTGCTATCTCTATCTGTGTGTTATCCCCCGTCCCTCCTATATAGTTAAGTTCCGCCATGAGCACACCCACACGTAATACACAACGTTCATCGTCATCGGTAAATTCAACACCAACCAAACTGTCGCAACTATCACGTTCCACAACCACATGTCATACCACCTTAGCTACTACATCCTCGTTAGCTAGTAATGCTACACAATCCTCTGTATCCACAACCACCAATTCGAAACGTACTCAACCCACACACACCACCAACACCAATAATACCAATGATCTTCAACTGCAGCAGCAACAACAACAACAGCAGCAGCCCTCACAATCGTCATCCTCACCACCACCAACATCTTCGTCCCGCCTTTCGACCATGAGCAGTGTTTATGGTAAAAATTCCGGTTTAGAGATATTAACTTGTGCCGATATTAAAGAGATGACTGGCATTAAAATTCCCTCGCTTAACGAGACCTGGTGGTGTATTTTGGAATTTTCTTGTCAGGAGGTTCGTGAGTGTTCCGATGATTTGGTGATATTTTTTGCTAGCAGCACTGAAATGCAACGATTCTTAAGATTGTTGGAGAAACTATGGCAGGCTAAAAATGTAAGTATGATTTTTTTTTGGGATGAAAAGGTTTTCAAAGGGGAAAGGCTCGAAAACTACACTATAGACTAGAATTAAGACTAGACTATAGACTAGATTATAGACTAGACCATAGACTAGACTATAGACTAGACTATAGACTAGACTATAGACTAGACTAGACTAGACTATAGACTAGACTAGACTAGACTAGACTACTATAGACTAGACTATAGACTAGACTATAGACTATAGACTAGACTATAGACTAGACTATAGACTAGACTATAGACTAGACTATAGACTAGACTATAGACTAGACTATAGACTAGACTATAGACTAAACTATAGACTAGACTATAGACTACACTATAGACTTCACTATAGACTGGACCATAGACTGGACTATAGACTGGACTATAGACTAGACTATAGACTAGACTATAGACTAGACTATAGAATAGACTATAGACTAGACTATAGACTAGACTATAGACTAGACTATAGACTAGACTATAGACTAGACTATAGACTAGACTATAGACTAGACTATAGACTAGACTATAGACTAGACTATAGACTAGACTATAGACTAGACTATAGACTAGACTATAGACTAGACTATAGACTAGACTATAGACTAGACTATAGACTAGACTATAGACTAGACTATAGACTAGACTATAGACTAGACTATAGAATAGACTATAAACTAGACTATAGACTAGACTATAGACTAGACTATAGACTAGACTATGGACTAGACTAGACTATAGAATAGACTATAAACTAGACTATAGACTAGACTATAGACTAGACTATAGACTAGACTATAGACTAGACTATAGACTAGACTATAGACTAGACTATAGACTAGACTATAGACTAGACAATAGACTAGACTATAGACTAGACTATAGACTAGACTATAGACTAGACTATAGACTAGACTATAGACTAGACTATAGACTAGACTATAGACTAGACTATAGACTAGACTATAGACTAGACTATAGACTAGACTATAGACTAGACTATAGACTAGACTATAGAATAGACTATAACTAGACTAGACTAGACTATAGACTAGACTATAGACTAGACTATAGACTAGACTAGACTATAGACTAGACTATAGACTAGACTATAGACTAGACTATAGACTAGACTATAGACTAGACTATAGACTAGACTATAGACTAGACTATAGACTAGACTATAGACTAGACTATAGACTAGACTATAGACTAGACTATAGACTAGACTATAGACTAGACTATAGACTAGACTATAGACTAGACTATAGACTACACTATAGACTAGACTATAGACTAGACTATAGACTAGACTATAGACTAGACTATAGACTAGACTATAGACTAGACTATAGACTAGACTATAGACTAGACTATAGACTAGACTATAGACTAGACTATAGACTAGACTATAGACTAGACTATAGACTAGACTATAGACTAGACTATAGACTAGACTATAGACTAGACTATAGACTAGACTATAGACTAGACTATAGACTAGACTATAGACTAGACTATAGACTAGACTATAGACTAGACTATAGACTAGACTATAGACTAGACTATAGACTAGACTATTGACTAGACTATAGACTAGACTATAGACTAGACTATAGTTTAGACTATAGACTAGACTATAGATTAGACTATAGACTAGACTATAGATTAGACTATAGACTAGACTATAGACTAGACTAAAGACTAGACTATAGACTAGACTATAGACTAGACTATAGACTAGACTATAGACTAGACTATAGACTAGACTATAGACTAGACTGTAGACTAGACTGTACTACAGACTAGACTACAGACTAGACTATAGACTAGACTACACTAGTTTTGACTCTATAGTCTAGCGTATAGTATAGTCTGTAGATAAAATTATACAAATTTTATGAAAAATTTTAAAAATTTTATAATTTTCCTTTCAGAATGATCTATTTCCTATAACAGTCCTCGACGAAGATGATATTATTGCTGAGCAGTGTACTATGTTATATATGGATATTAATCGTTCATGGGAACCTCTACTATCGGCTGCTTTAGGCTATCCCCTATAAATTTGCTTGTTACAAACAAAAAATTAAAAAAAAAAAAATATTTAAAAACAAACAAATATTTTTGCAATAATATTAACAAACAAACAATAAGATAAACTCAAATACTAAAAAATAACAACAACAAAATATTTATACCAGCAAACAAATTTATATTCAAAAAATGAAAGCTTGACAAATATTTTACTCTCAACTAAAAAAATTACTTCTTAAAATACAAAAACTTATTAAACAAAATACAATAAGGAGAAAGAAAGTCAAAGTGAAGTAAGAAACGAAAATATTTGGCAAAAGTAAACAAACATCAGGATTTATAAAATTAACAATTAAAAAATAAATACATACATACATATTCTAATGAAAATTATTTAAATCAAAATACGAAAACATTTATACAACAAGTTATAAAGTAACAAAGTTATAAACATTTTTCTTAATTTTTTTTATTAAGGTTCTATTGTAAAGTTTATACTATTTTTGTTTGTTCTTTAAACATTTCATTCTACAAATGGTGATTTAATGTTATTTTTTTGCTTTAATTTTGATAATTTAAAAATGTGATATTTTTTTTTCAAATAATTTTGAAATTTATTAAATATATTTTCTTTAATTAAGGTATTTTTGTGTAATGGTAGTAGTGTATATAAATATGAAATGAAACAATTGTAGTTAAATGTGAAAGCTAAAGAATTTTAAATATTTTTTTTTAAAATAATTTTATTTTTATTATATTTTTTTATGTTTTTGTTTAATTTTAATTTAATTATCTCAACATTCTCATAAATGTCTGGTACATATTAGTTTATGTCAGGGTATTCCATTTTTTTCGCTCTTTGAAAATATAAAACACAAGATTTCAGAATAAAATTCTGTTTTTCTCATCTCATATATATTTTTTTTATAAAATAATAAAAAATATCCAGCACAAATAAAGGTTTTTTTTCTTTAAACATTTATCATAGTTTGCCAAATTGTTTATAAATATTAAGTTTATAGTTTAAAACAAAATTATGTTTTATTAAGATACTCTTTTCTCTACCCCACCCCCCCCTAAAAGCAATTGTTAATATTGAACAAAGCCTCCCAATTTCTATTTAAATTAAACTTAGTTTAGTGTAAACTATTTACAATTTCATTTGCTTTAATTAATTGCTTTCTTATTACAAAAATATTAAAATTATTAATAAAAAAACCTGCCTTATTGTGTTATAATTTTCTCTTTAAAAAAAAAATTAATAAAATTTAAAATCTATACTGTGCTTTTTATAATTGTTGTTTTATTTTTCATTTGTCCCTCTTTTAGTCAAACTCTAAACTCATATTACAATTTTTTTGTCTTAATAATCTTTCAAGATAAAATAATATAAACAAATGAAAAAATTTAAATATTAATCTTTATTAAAACAACAAAAATATATTATTATAATCAATAAAGGTAAAGAAATAAATACAAAAACAAAAGTGATTGTACTACATAAATAAAAATATACTTAATTTAATAAAAAAAAAGTATAATAAAATAAACAAAAACTAAAATAATACGAGTTTTATTAAGGTCAAGCAAAGTTATCGATACCTTTCTAAGGAATAACAAAGTTATCGAAATGTTTTCTTTAGGAAAACCGAAGTTATCGATAAATTTTATAGTCTAATAGTCTAGTCTATATTCTAGTCTATAGTCTAGTCTATTGACTAGTCTATAGTCTAGTATATAGTCTATTCTAAAGTCTAGTCTATAGTCTAGTCTATAGTCTAGTCTATAGTCTAGTCTATAGTCTAGTCTATAGTCTAGTCTATATTCTAGTCTATAGTCTAATCTATAGTCTAGTCTATAGACTGGACTGAAGACTATACTATAGAATACTATAGACATTTCTATAGTCAAGACTATAGACTGTTCTATAGTCAAGACTATAGACTTGTCTATAGTCAAGACTAAAGACTTGTCTATAGTCAAGACTATAGACTTGTCTATAGTCAAGACTATAGACTTGTCTATAGTCAAGACTATAGACTTGTCTATAGTCAAGACTATAGACTTGTCTATAGTCAAGACTATAGACTTGTCTATAGTCAAGACTATAGACTTGTCTATAGTCAAGACTATAGACTTGTCTATAGTCAAGACTATAGACTTGTCTATAGTCAAGACAATAGACTTGTCTATAGTCAAGATTATAGACTTGTCTATAGTCAAGATTATAGACTTGTCTATAGTCAAGACTATAGACTTGTCTATAGTCAAGACTATAGACTTGTCTATAGTCAAGATTATAGACTTGTCTATAGTCAAGATTATAGACTTGTCTATAGTCAAGATTATAGACTTGTCTATAGTCAAGATTATAGACTTGTCTATAGTCAAGACTATAGACTTGTCTATAGTCAAGACTATAGACTTGTCTATAGTCAAGATTATAGACTTGTCTATAGTCAAGATTATAGACTTGTCTATAGTCAAGATTATAGACTTGTCTATAGTCAAGACTTTAGACTTGTCTATAGTCAAGACTATAGACTTGTCTATAGTCAAGATTATAGACTTGTCTATAGTCAAGACTATAGACTTGTCTATAGACAAGACAAAAACAATTTGTACCTACTAGATATTACAAATCACTCACCTTTATCTTTTGTTGTTCAAATAACGATATTCACCTGTTCGTATTTCCTTACATACAAAAACAATATTTCCACTTTGCAACACATACATATATACATTTATACCCACCAATGCTGTTTCTTTAACTTTTTTCATTATTTTTCACACCTTTTCCTATTTAAAATCAGCAAAATTCGTCCATAAACAACGGAGATATAGCAAAAATCCCAGACAACTTGTGAAAATTTCATAAAAAAGACAATTTTTTATGCTTTGATTTTGTTTTTGAGTATTTCGTTTCGTATGTTTGGATGGCTGTGTGTTTCATTGCCTTGTGCATATTGTTTTTGTTTCTTGGTGTATTCATTTTCGTATGTTTGGATGTCTGTTGGTTTCATTGCATTGTGCATTTTGTTTTTGTTTTTTTTTTGTATATTTCGTTTCGTATGTTTGGATGGCTGTTGTTTTTACTGCCTTCTGTATTTTGTTTTTTGTGTGTTTATTTCGTTTAGCATTGTTGTTGTTCATTTTGTTTTGCTATTGCTATAATAATGACAGTCGGGAAAATGAAATAAATTTAAATTTTATAAAATTTATACATATTTTTTAAATACACTATGGTGAAGGGTATATAAGATTCGGCACAGCCGAATATAGGACTCCTACTTGTTTTCTTTCCAAACTATCTCACTACCCCTCCTTTGATTAACGCTTTCTCATCACTTAACAAAACGAATGGCCCGATAAAAGAAAAAAACGACCAGCGCTCGGCCTAACAAAATTGCATTGTATTTTTGGCAAATTTTAAAACACTTTTATAAACTAATAATTTAACACATTTTATAAAAATATGTACATAACGGTATTTATAAAAAATGTTTAACAAATTTATTTAAATATTAACAATTAATTTACGCTTTAGATTAATTTAAACAGGACTATCAACACTAAACAACCGAACACTTTAGACATTTTTAGAAACTAAAGAAGAAGACGAATAACTAAAGCAACAAATGGCAATAGAAATTGTCATTGTTGTTGTTATTATTAGTACTCTATTTGAAGAGCTAATATCTACTAACAATAACAACAACTGCAATAAGTGATGGATGTTTTTTTGTTATTGTTCCATTTCATTAGTTTTCTTAATATTTCTAAAGTGTTCGGTTGTTTACGCTTAATGGTACTGTTTAAATTAAGCTAAAACGTTAATTAATTGTTAATAATAAAATATTTTTTTGGTTTAATATTAAACAAATGTTAATTTATTACGGTATATAAAAATATTTATGAAAAAATTTAAGAAAAAAGTGAAAAAGTGTTGGAAAATTTAATAAAAATGTGCAATTTGCCAAATTTGTTAAAGCAATCGTTAGAAGGCAGCCGTTGTTTCTAAAACGTCAATTAAATGTTAATAATAAAATATTTTTGTTGTTTAATATTAAACAAATGTTAATTTATTTCGGTATATAAAAATATTTATGAAAAAATTTTATATGAGTGAAAAAAGTGTTAGAAAATTTAAAGAAAATAAGCAATTTGCCAAAGTTGTTAAAACAACAGTTAGAAGACGATCGTTGTTTCTTGGTTTCCATCGCCATTCGTAAGCAGCCAAAAACGAAAGAGATTGTTGTTGAGTGGGGAGTGTAAGAGGGGGTATATGTTTTAGCAAATCATTTATATGTTGTTGTTATTACATAAATCAAATTATTTGAAGAAGAGAAAAATTTAATTATTGTGTTTGAGCTGCCAAATCAGGACACAGCAACAATAACAAACAAAGGTAAGTTATCCATATGCCAGGCATAGAAAACTGAAATTTTGAAATAGTACTAACTTAAACCAAAAATGGTACTGTTTATATAGGTTTTAAAGTGCTAAATTAATTTTCCTTAGACTATAGACTAGACTATAGACTAGACTATAGACTAGACTATAGACTAGACTATAGACTAGACTATAGACTGGACTATAGACTAGACTATAGACTAGACTATAGACTAGACTATAGACTAGACTATAGACTAGACTATAGACTAGACTATAGACTAGACTATAGACTGGACTATAGACTAGACTAGACTAGACTATAGACTGGACTATAGACTAGACTATAGACTAGACTATAGACTAGACTATAGACTAGACTATAGACTAGACTATAGACTAGACTATAGACTAGACTATAGACTAGACTATAGACTAGACTATAGACTAGACTATAGACTAGACTATAGACTAGACTATAGACTAGACTATAGACTAGACTATAGACTAGACTAGATTAGACTATAGACTAGACTATAGACTAGACTATAGACTAGACTATAGACTAGACTATAGACTAGACTATAGACTAGACTATAGACTTAGACTATAGACTAGACTATAGACTAGACTATAGACTAGACTATAGACTAGACTATAGACTAGACTATAGACTAGACTATAGACTAGACTATAGACTAGACTATAGACTAGACTATAGACTAGACTATAGACTAGACTATAGATTAGACTAGGACTAGACTATAGACTAGACTATAGACTAGACTATAGACTAGACTATAGACTAGACTATAGACTAGACTATAGACTAGACTATAGACTAGACTATAGACTAGACTATAGACTAGACTATAGACTAGACTATAGACTAGACTATAGACTAGACTATAGACTAGACTATAGACTAGACTATAGACTAGACTATAGACTAGACTATAGACTAGACTATAGACTAGACTATAGACTAGACTATAGACTAGACTATAGACGAGACTATAGACTAGACTATAGACTAGACTATAGACTAGACTATAGACTAGACTATAGACTAGACTATAGACTAGATTATAGACTAGACTAGACTATAGACTAGACTATAGACTAGACTATAGACTAGACTATAGACTAGACTATAGACTAGACTATAGACTAGACTATAGACTAGACTATAGACTAGACTATAGACTAGACTATAGACTAGACTATAGACTAGACTATAGACTAGACTATAGACTAGACTATAGACTAGACTATAGACTAGACTATAGACTAGACTATAGACTAGACTATAGACTAGACTATAGACTAGACTATAGACTAGACTATAGACTAGACTATAGACTAGACTATAGACTAGACTATAGACTAGACATAGACTAGACTATAGACTAGACTATAGACTAGACTAAGACTAGACTATAGACTAGACTATAGACTAGACTATAGACTAGACTATAGACTAGACTATAGACTAGACTATAGACTAGACTATAGACTAGACTATAGACTAGACTATAGACTAGACTATAGACTAGACTATAGACTAGACTATAGACTAGACTATAGACTAGACTATAGACTAGACTATAGACTAGACTATAGACTAGACTATAGACTAGACTATAGACTAGACTATAGACTAAGACTATAGACTAGACTATAGACTAGACTATAGACTAGACTATAGACTAGACTATAGACTAGACTATAGACTAGACTATAGACTAGACTATAGACTAGACTATAGACTAGACTATAGACTAGACTATAGACTAGACTATAGACTAGACTATAGACTAGACTATAGACTAGACTATAGACTAGACTATAGACTAGACTATAGACTAGACTATAGACTAGACTATAGACTAGACTATAGACTAGACTATAGACTAGACTATAGACTAGACTATAGACTAGACTATAGACTAGACTATAGACTAGACTATAGACTAGACTATAGACTAGACTATAGACTAGACTATAGACTAGACTATAGACTAGACTATAGACTAGACTATAGACTAGACTATAGACTAGACTATAGACTAGACTATAGACTAGACTATAGACTAGACTATAGACTAGACTATAGACTAGACTATAGACTAGACTATAGACTAGACTATAGACTAGACTATAGACTAGACTATAGACTAGACTATAGACTAGACTATAGACTAGACTATAGACTAGACTATAGACTAGACTATAGACTAGACTATAGACTAGACTATAGACTAGACTATAGACTAGACTATAGACTAGACTATAGACTAGACTATAGACTAGACTATAGACTAGACTATAGACTAGACTATAGACTAGACTAGACTGCACTAAACACTAGACTATCGACTGTAGACAGAAAACTATTCAATTAGTCTTTAACTATAGGTTAGATTAAAGACTAGACTTTACTAAAGACTAGATTTCAAGACTTTGACTTACCATTTTGTTTTCTTTCCTTCTTTGAAAAAAATTGTCTTTTGTTTTTGTTTTATTTTTATAATCTTTATTGAATTTGAAATGGTTACAATTTAAACGTTTTGTAATAATTTTTACTTTTTGTTTTATTTTTAATATAATTTATGTTGTGTTTTGTTTTTATTTTTTTTTTGGGGATTAAATTAAAATTGTTTTTTTTTTATATATATATATAATCATTACAAAGTTTATATATATTTGTTTATATTATATATAATAAGTATAATTATCATTATTATTATTTAATTTATTTGTTTTTTTTATGTTTGTCCTTATATTACAATAATTCAATACTTAAGTGAGTTGTTGTTTTGTTTTTTTATTAAAAAAAGAAGGAAAAAATTATGTTTCTAAATAAATTTATATTTTTAAATTTAATATTTTTTTGTTTTTTTATCGTATCGAAAACCTTTTTGTTTGGTTTTAAGTAATATTTAATTTAAAATTGTGTTTTTTTTATTAATTCATATTATTATACGTTAATCATCACACTTAATATTAAAAACAAAAATTAGTTTTTTATATAATTTTATTAAAAAAATATTTTTATATTTTATGAATTCTATAGAAACTAATTTTGTTTTTTTGTTTAATTTTTAAGAAAAAAAATATAGTTTTTTAATGATAACTAAAAGATAGTTTAGTTTGATAAAAGAATTTTAAAAAATAAATATAATTTTAAATCTTTCTTTTCATCTTTCCAAATCTACTTTATAACCTAAAAACTCTTTCCTTTTTTATGGTTTATTTTCTTATAGTTTTTATTTTCACATTTATTTACCACTGTTTTTCTTTTATTTGTGTGAGTGTGTTTTTTCTTAAATAATTTAAAAATATTTTTATTTATTTGTTAAATACTACAATTTTTATTTGTTTGCCTTAAATTCAGTCCATTACTTAATCAATTTGTTTCGTTATTTCCTAAACATTTTATAAAAAATAAATGAACTTAATAGAAATCTATGGGATTTTTTATATAAATTAAACGATTTTTTCAAAAGTTTTCTTTAAAACTTAAGAGAGAAATCAATAACTATACTATAGACTAGATTCTAGACTAAACTATACATCAAACTATAGACCAGACTATAGACTAGACCATACACTGGACTATTGAGTAGACTATTGACTGAACTTTAGACCAGATTATAGATCAACCTATTAACTATGCTATAGACCATAGACCAGACTATTAACTAGGCTATTACCTAGACTATAGATTAAGCTAAAGGCTAGACTATAAACTGGACTATAGAGTAAACAATAGATTAGACTATAGACTAAGTTATAGACCAGACTGTAAACTAGACTATAGATTAAACTATAGACTAGACGGTAGACTCGGTGGCAGACTAGTCTATTGATTATACTATTGACAAGAATGTAGAATAGACTATAGACTAAGCTATACACTAGACTGTAAACTCGATTATAGAATAGACTATAAACGAGTCTATAGATTAGACCTTAGACAAGACTAGACTATAAATCAGACTATAAACGAGATTATAGGTTAGACTTTAGACTAAGCTATAGACTAGATTATAGACTAGACTGTAGACTAGACTATTGACTAGACTATTTACTAGGCTATTGACTGGACTATAGACTACACTATTGACTAGACTGTAGCTCAGACTATAGAATAAGCTATACACTAGACTGTAACCTAGACTATAGATTAGACTATAAACGAGACTGTAGATTAGACTAGAACACAGACTAGATTATAGACTAAACTATAGACTAGACTGTAGACTAGACTATTGACTAGACTATAGATTAGATTAGACTGTAAGTAGACTATAGAGCAGAATATAGAGTCGACTAATGACTAAATCATAGACCAGAGTATAGACTAGACTGTAGATTAGACTATAGACTAGACTATAGACTAGACTATAAACCAGACTATAAACGAGACTATAGATTAGACTTTAGACCAGACTATGCACCAGATTTTAGTCTATAGTCTAGTCTATAGTCTAGTCTATAGTCTAGTCTATAGTCTAGTCTATAGTCTAGTCTATAGTCTAGTCTATAGTCTAGTCTATAGTCTAGTCTATAGTCTAGTCTATAGTCTAGTCTATAGTCTAGTCTATAGTCTAGTCTATAGTCTAGTCTATAGTCTAGTCTATAGTCTAGTCTATAGTCTAGTCTATAGTCTAGTCTATAGTCTAGTCTATAGTCTAGTCTATAGTCTAGTCTATAGTCTAGTCTATAGTCTAGTCTATAGTCTAGTCTATAGTCTAGTCTATAGTCTAGTCTATAGTCTAGTCTATAGTCTAGTCTATAGTCTAGTCTATAGTCTAGTCTATAGTCTAGTCTATAGTCTAGTCTATAGTCTAGTCTATAGTCTATAGTCTAGTCTATAGTCTAGTCTATAGTCTAGTCTATAGTCTAGTCTATAGTCTAGTCTATAGTCTAGTCTATAGTCTAGTCTATAGTCTAGTCTATAGTCTAGTCTATAGTCTAGTCTATAGTCTAGTCTATAGTCTAGTCTATAGTCTAGTCTATAGTCTAGTCTATAGTCTAGTCTATAGTCTAGTCTATAGTCTAGTCTATAGTCTAGTCTATAGTCTAGTCTATAGTCTAGTCTATAGTCTAGTCTATAGTCTAGTCTATAGTCTAGTCTATAGTCTAGTCTATAGTCTAGTCTATAGTCTAGTCTATAGTCTAGTCTATAGTCTAGTCTATAGTCTAGTCTATAGTCTAGTCTATAGTCTAGTCTATAGTCTAGTCTATAGTCTAGTCTATAGTCTAGTCTATAGTCTAGTCTATAGTCTAGTCTATAGTCTAGTCTATAGTCTAGTCTATAGTCTAGTCTATAGTCTAGTCTATAGTCTAGTCTATAGTCTAGTCTATAGTCTAGTCTATAGTCTAGTCTATAGTCTAGTCTATAGTCTAGTCTATAGTCTAGTCTATAGTCTAGTCTATAGTCTAGTCTATAGTCTAGTCTATAGTCTAGTCTATAGTCTAGTCTATAGTCTAGTCTATAGTCTAGTCTATAGTCTAGTCTATAGTCTAGTCTATAGTCTAGTCTATAGTCTAGTCTATAGTCTAGTCTATAGTCTAGTCTATAGTCTAGTCTATAGTCTAGTCTATAGTCTAGTCTATAGTCTAGTCTATAGTCTAGTCTATAGTCTAGTCTATATTCTAGTCTATAGTCTAGTCTATAGTCTAGTCTATAGTCTAGTCTATAGTCTAGTCTATAGTCTAGTCTATAGTCTAGTCTATAGTCTAGTCTATAGTCTAGTCTATAGTCTAGTCTATAGTCTAGTCTATAGTCTAGTCTATAGTCTAGTCTATAGTCTAGTCTATAGTCTAGTCTATAGTCTAGTTTATAGTCTAGTCTATAGTCTAGTCTATAGTCTAGTCTAGTCTATAGACTTAACTATAGACCAAGTTATAGACCGGAACAAACTGGTCTCTAGTCCACCCTATATTAGACATAAGTGAAATTGCTTCAAAACTTATAAAATCTTATTTCCCAATTAGCATTTCTTCTAAAATATTTTCAAAATAAAGACATTTTCACAAAAAGCTATCATTCATCTGCTCCTAGAAACCGCTTTTCAAAATTTTTCAAAATAAAATATTTAAATCATAGAAAAACTATAGAAATTTTAAATTCAAATTAATTTTTTTTTTAAGGAAATAATAATCACTACTTTTTTTTATAATTATATAAAATGAAATTATTATAAAATTTTGTTTAATATTGTGCATTTTCTTTTCTCTTCAAAAATTTCTATTATTTTATTAAAAATTTTATACTTTTCAATATTAATTTTTCAAAAATTTTAAATTTTTCTTAATAAATCTTAATAATTTTGCTTAATTTCGTGTTTACTTGTAATTTGTTTTTTTTTTATTTTTCAAATATTGCGAAATTTATTAAAAATTTTGTTTTTTTATTTTGTTAAATATTTGTTTTTTTGGTTTTTTATATTTTGGAGGCATCATCCCTGAGTTTTGAATTGCTAAATTTGTTTTTTCTTTTTTTGTTTTCCTTCTTAATAATTTCTTTTAATTTAATTTTATTTGTATTTTTTGTTTGTTTAAAAAAACTTGTAAATAGTTAATGGGATGATTTTGTGAATTTTTTATTTTGTAGCCGGTTTTTGTTTTTCTTTTTGTTTGAAATTTGTATTTGTTTTTTGTTATTGCATTTTGTTGGTAGTTTTTTTTAAACAAAAAAAGTTGTAAGTTTTATTGTTTTAAAAGTAGTATGAGTCTGAAATTAAAAGTTTAATATTTTATTTTATTAATTATTAAATTAATACTACTATTGTTTTTGTTTTGTTGTTTTCTAAGTATTTTTTTGTTTTGTTTATTTGTAATGAAAGATTTGTACTTTCTGCAAGTATTTTTGTTGTATTTATTTGTTGTTATTGTAGTTATTTCTTTGTTTTTATTTTGTTTTTGTAATTTGTATTCTATAGTAAGTTTGTTTGTTGTATTTTTTTGTTTTGTTTTCTGCAGTAGAAGACTATTTAATTTTTAGTAAAAAATATTAAGTTTTATTTTGTTTTGTAATTTGTAGTTTTATAACAGAGTTGTAGTTTAGTTAGAAATTGTGTTTAAACTGTAGTTTAAACTTGGTTTTAATGTAGTTTAAGTTTAAGATTGAAAACTTTAAGGAGAAGTTATTAAATATTTTCAATTTAGGAAATGAAATTTTAAGAATAATAGACAAGTCTTAACACTGGACTATTGAATAGACTATAGACCAGACTATTGACAAGACTTTAGACTATGGACTAAACTATAGGCAAGTCTATGGACTTGACTTTAGTCAAGCCTAAATACTAGTATATAAAATAGACTATGGACTCGACTAAAGACTAATCTATAGAATATGAACCAGAATAAAGACTAATCCATAGAACGCACTATAGACTAGACTATAAACTATACTATAGACCAGACTATTGGCAAAACTTTAGACTATGGACTAAACTATAGACCATAGACTTGACTTTAGACAAGCCTAAATACTAGTCTATAAAATAGACTATGGATTCGACTATGGACTCGACTATCGACTAGACTAAAGACTAATACATAGAACGGACTAGACTATAGACTAGACAATACACTAGACTATAGCCTTAATTAAAGAATAATCTATATATTACGCTATAGACTCGATTAAAGACTAATCTATAGAATATACTTTGGACTAGACAGTAGAATAAACTATGGACAAGACTATAGATTAGACTATGGACTTGATTTAAGACTAATCTATAGAATAGACTATGGACTAGACAATAGGCAAGGCAAATCCATAGAATAAACTATGGATTAGAGTATAGACTAGACTAGAAACTAATCTATAGAATAGACTATGGACCAGACTAAAGACTAATCAATAGAATAGAACATAGACTAGACTATAAACTAAAGACTAGTCTATAGAAAATACTATGAACTGAACTAAAGACTTGAATATGTCCTAAGCTATAGATTAGATTACTATAAACTGCTCTAAAGACTAGGCTTTGGAACAGGTAATTAACAAGATTATAGACTTGATTACAAACTAAACCTTGGGCTAGAATATGCAATAGTCTATGGACTAGACTACGGACTAGGCTTTGGACTTGACTTTAGACAAGCTTAAATACTAGTCTATAAAATAGACTATGAACTCGACTATCGACAAGACTTTAGACTAGACTATGGACTAGACTATATACTGGACTAGTCTTAAGACTAATATATAGAGTAAGACTAATATATAGAATAGTCTATGTATTAGACTATTAGTCTATGGATAAATCTATGGATTAGGCTATGGACTAGAATAAAGACTAATCTATAGAGTAGACTTTGGACTAGAATATAGAATAAACTATGGACTAGACTATAGACTAGACTGTGGACTAGACTATAGACTTGATTTAAGACTAGACTATAGAATAGACTATGGACTAGATAATAGACAAGGCAAATCTATAGAATAAAGTATGGACTAGACTATAGACTAGACTAAAAACTAGTCTGTAGAATAGAATATGGACGAGACTAAAGACTAATCAATAGAATATAACATGGACTAGACTATAGGCTAGACTTATGACTAATCTATAGTAAAGACTATGGACTAGATTATGAACTAAAATATGTGCTATGCTATAGACTAGACTATAAACTGCACTATAGACTAGACTATGGAGCAGAAAATTGACAAGCTTATAGACTAGACTACAAACTAGACTATGGAATAGTCTATGAACTAGGCTATGGACTTGACTGTGGACTTGACTATGGACTTGACTATGGACTGGAATATGGTCTATGCTATAAATTAGACTTTAAACTAGACAATAGACTAGACTTTAGATAAGACTATAGACTATGAACTAGACTTTAGGTTAGACTATAGACTAGACTGTGGACTAGACTATGGACTAGACTATGGACTATACTGTGGACTAGACTATACTGCGGACTGGACTATAGACAAGACCATGGACTATACTATGGAGTAAACAATGGACTAGACTGTTGGCAAACCTATAGATTAGTCTAAATTAGTTTGGAGTAGATTAAAGACTACACTGTTGCCAAAACTATAGAATGGTCAATCGACTGGACTATGGACTAGACAAATGTCTAGACTATGGACTAGACTGTAGACAAGACTACGGACCAGACTATTGTCTATATTCGGAACTGAGACTAGTCTGCTGGCAAAACTATAGACTAGACTATTGACGATACAATTGATTAGACTATAGACTTAACTATAGGCAAAACTATAGACTAGACTGTGAACTGGACAAATGGACTTGACTATACATATATAAGACTTTAGACTAAGATTTCATATGTTTAGTTATAAAAATTTTTTTTAAATATAGAATTTCTCCTTAAAATCTTCAATCGAGTTTGTTAAAAAAGGGATTTTCATTTCTATTTAAAAAGTTTTTCAAAATTTCTTATGGCAACTCTTGCACGCTATTGACAATTAAGCAGTTAGGGAGGGTTTAGGTATTTTTTCTCTTTGTAAATGACATTGATGCTGTTCGGATTATTATTTTATGGTAAAATATTTATGTATGAATTACTTAAAAATTAATTATTTTATTTTCATAAATGTATTGTTTATTAAGTTAATGATGTTTTGAAATATTTAAGTATTTTATGTATGTATATAAATGGAGATTATTGTTTTATTAAATTTGTATTTATTATTATTATTTATGGTTTAAATTTAATATAGTAATGCTTACTACCTGCTGACATGTCATTGTTGACATGTCATTCACTTGTGTATTTTTTTGTAATTTTAATTAAATTTAAGTTTTTCTTTTAATTATTTTGTTTTATTTTTGTATAAATATTGTTTTATTTTTTGAACTTTAAATTTACCATAATTTTATCTGAGAAGTTTACTTTTTTTTATTTTTCCTTTGTTCTTAAAAATTGTAATTTGTTTTTATTTTCAAAATTCAGGCAAAATTTTTACCTTTTTTTGCGATTTGTCTTTTCATTTTTTATTGGTTTCTTTCACAAAATATTTGTATATATTTAGTTGTTGCAATTATTTTTAGGTTTTAAAACTATTTCTATATAAATGTTTTAATTACTGTAATATTTGTATTGATTTATATTGAACATTTTGTTGCAGTGTTTTATTTTATTTTTTTTTTTTTCTATATTTAAGGTTAAAAAGTTTTTGAAAAATACTTGACAGTTAGTTGTGTGTTTTGTAGTTTTGAGTTTAGTTTTTAAATAATAGTTTGTAAATGCTTTATTGTATTTTTAAGGGGAAATTTCTTTAAAAACAAATTTAAGTTTCGTTTAAAGGGGGAGTTAGTTAATTTGTTTAAAATTTCTTGTGATTTAGTTTTGAAATTAAAAAAAATATTGAGTAAAAATTTTTTGCGTTTTTTAAATTTAAAAACTACTAATATTTATAATAAGTTTATAAGCTTAAATACATAAAGCCTTAAAAGCATTATTACATCTAATTAATTATTCATTTTTTTATTTTAGTAAAAAGAAAATTAAAATATTTTTTTTTTTAAATAAAAAAAAAATCACAAAAATAATACAAATTTAAACTGCTCGGGTTTTGAAATTGAATTTAGGAACTTGTTCTTTTTCAGAAAAAGAAGTTTCTAAAGAAAATTTAGCTAAAACTTGAGATTTCTCTAGAGAACTTTTAAAAAGTTTAAATTTTCTGTAGAAAATTTAACTTTTAACTTTGGTTTACTTAAAAACCTTAAACCATAACTTTAATTTTCTGCCAAAAAGTTATCGATAACATAATTTTTGCATAAATTCTTAAAAAGTTTTTAAAAAATTTTAGTTTATATAATAACAATAATATTAAATTTCTTTAAAAAAAAGTTATCAATAACTTTGATTTTCTTTACAAAACTTATCGATAACTTTTAATATCTATAGAAATAATATCGATAACTTTATATTTTATACAAAATGAAACGATAACATTGTTTTTACCACAACATTTTGGAAAAGTATTGTTTGTAAAGCAAAATTAACGATAAACGAGATTATTAATAGAAAAGCTATCGATAACTTGGATTTTATACCGAAAATCAACGATAATTGAAATTTTTTATGGAAAACTTATCGTTAACTACATATGTTTTTTTTTAAGAAAAAGTTATAGAAAACTTATTTTCAGATAAAATAGTCGTTAATTTTAGTGCTCTACAGGAAACTTAATTTTTTGTCTAAAAAGTTATCGATAACTTTTATTTTATAAAATCTCATAGGGAAAAGTTATCGATAACTTTATTTTTTAAAGAAAACTTAAAGACAACTTTGTTATTTAAAAAAAGGCATAGAAACATTTAAATTTAAAAGAAAAGCTATCGATAACTGTGTTTCTAAATAGAAAAGTTATCGAAAATTTAGATTTTCTTTAGAAAATGAAACGAAAACTTTGTTTTTTTTTTTTGTTAAGAAAACATATTGAAAACTTTAGTTTTGCTAAAAAGTGTAAAAACTTTGATTTTCTATAGAAAATTTAACGATAATATTGATTTTTGGATAGAAACATTATCACCAACTTTAATTTGCTAGAGAAAACTTATCGATAACTTGGATTTTATATAGAAATGTAACCGATTATACTTTCTTTAAGAGAAAATTTATTACAACTTTGTTTTTTTATGCAAAAGTCGATAACTTAGATTTTTTATATAGAATTATTAGCGATAACTTTATTTTTTTATAAAAAAACTATCGATAACTAATATTATATAAGGAAAAGTTATCGATAGCTTTGTTTATTGAAGAAAACTTATTGACAACTTTGTTTTTTATATAGAAGTCATTGGTTTTCGATTTTCTTTAGAAAAATCAGTTTTTCTATAAAAAAAACTTATCGATAACTAATATTTCATAAACAAACTAATATCGATTAGTTTGTTTATAACAGAAAATGGCAACTTTGTGTTTAATAGAAAAGTCATTCTATTCTATTTTCTTAAAAAAAAACTTAGATTTTTCCACAGAAATGTCGATAACTTTTATTTTTTATAAAAAAAACTTATCGACAACTAATATATCATAAAGAAAAGTTATCGATAACATTGTTTATTATAAAAAAACTTATTGACAACTTTGTTTTTATATACAAAACTCGATAACTTTGAGTTTCTTTAGAAAATATTAATTTTTGTAAAGAAATATTATCGATAACTTTAGTTTGTTATAAAAAACTTAACGATAACTAGTATTTCATATAAAAAAGTTATCGATAACTTTGTTTATTATAAAAAAAGTATTGACAATTTTGTTTTTATATACGAATGTCGATAACTTTGAGTTTCATTAGAATACATTATTTTTGCAAAGAAATGTTATCGAGAACTTCTATTTTTTATAAAAAACATATCGATAACTAATATTTTATAAACAAAAGTTATCGATTACTTTGTTTATAACTGAAAACTTATTGACAACTTTGTGTTTAATAGAAAAGTCAATATATTCGATTTTCTTTAAAAAAAACTTAGATTTTTGTATAGAAATGTTATCGATAACTTTTATTTTTTATTGAAAACTTATCGATTACTATAATCTTATATATAAAAGTTATCGATAACTTTGTTTATTACAGAAAACTTATTGAAAACTTTGTTTTTTATACAAAAGTCTTTAATCTTAATTTTCTTTTCAAAACTTAGATTCTTGCAGAGAAATGTTATCGATAACTTTTATTTTTCATAAAAAACGTATCGATAACTAATATTTCATAAAGAAAAGTTATCGTTAACCTTGTTTATTACAAAAAATGTATTGATCACTTTGTTTTTATATACAAAAGTCTATAACTTTGAATTTCTTTAGAAAAGATTATTGTTTTTCAATCAAATGTTATCGATAACATTAGTTAATTTACCAAAAACTTAACGATAACTGATATTTCATAGAAAAAAGTTATCGATAATATTATTTATTGCAGAAAACTTCTAGACAAGTTTGTTTTTTAGACAAATGACATTTTCTTTAGTTTTATGTATAAAAATGTTATCGATAACTTTGTTTTAATATAATATTCCTATCGTTAACAAATTTCTTATATAGAAAAGTTATTGATAACTCTTTTAATTAAAGGAATAATACAGACAACTTTTTATTTAGCCAAGAAAGTCAAAAACTTTAATTTTCCTTCAAAAATTTATCGATAACTTTCATTACATATATAAAACTCATGCGTTACTTTAAGTTTATAAAATAAATTAATCGATAACTAATATTTTATATAAAAAATTAACAATAACTTTAGCTTTGTTGTAAAAAACTTATTGAAAACTTTTTGTTTATAATAAAATCGATAATTTTGATGTTCTACAGGAAAATATTCATTAAATTTCATTATTTTGGAAGGAAAGTTATCGATAACTTTAGTTTGCAAAGCAAACTGTACAATAACATTAAAGTTTTTATAGAAAATTTTTAAAAAGTTTGTTTTACTTACAAATTACTTTATAATTTGCTATTCTATAGAAAAGTTAGATTTTCTTTAGAAAAGTTATCGATAAGTTTGCATATATTTAGAAAACATATCGATAACATTGTTTTTCTATAGAAAACATAGTAAATAGTATAATTTTTTTAAACCAAAGTTGTAAAGAAAGTTTTTCTAAAGAAAAATTATCATTTATTTTAATTTATTAAGGAAAATGTAACAAAAACTTAGATTTTATAAAAAAAAGTTATCGATAACTTTATTTTTTGAAGAAACCTAAACTAAACTTGAATTTTTTAAGGAAAACTCACAATAAATTTGATCTTTTTGTTGTTAATAACTTAAATTTTCTATATAAAAATTGTCGATAAGTTAGTTTTCCTTGAGAGAAGTTATCGATAACTTAAATGCTCTATAGAGAAAAACCAGAATATAGTAATTTTTCTGTTTATAAAGTTCGGAATAACGGAAATTGGAACAGAATTGTTACTCATCATTTCAAACTCAAATCCAGGGTGGCGTTATTTCAAAAACCAACTGAACACAATTCTATTAAAATATTTCATCAATATAATTAAACATTTAATACATAAAACAAATTAAAAATTAAATAATTCATAAACAACTAAAATTATTTAACAAAAAATTAAAACAAATTCTTAAAAAAATATATATAATTTCTTAATAACAAAAGAATTAAATAAATAAAAAAATATATTTTTTAAAAAATTGCACATTGAAAATTTTACAAAATATCTATTATTTAATAAATATACACAAATAGTTTTTATTATTTTTGTTTTGTTTTTGTTTTATAGCCAGCAAAGATCACAAATATTTTTTTTTATTTATAAAAGTTTAAAACAAAACATAATGCATTTGTTTTTTTATATTATTAAAAGTTTACTTAACTTGGCTTTTCAGCTGGCAATGTTGGGTTAAGTTTCATTTTGTTTTTGTTTTTTTTTATTAAGTATTTTATTTAATATTAATTGTTGTTTTTGTTTTGTAAATATGAATATATTGTTGTTGTTTTTTTGTATAACTTTTTGTACATTTTAATTGCTATCATTTCAGTATTTATTTTTTCTTTATTTTAATAAAAATTTTCAGAATTTTCTTTTTTGAGTTTAACAAATAGATTTTTGTTTTAACAATTCTTTTGTTAGCAAATTTGTGCGTTTTTTTTAAAGTAAATTTATTTTGTAAATAAAAATAAATAAAATGAATTTTAAATTAAAAAAAGAGAGTTTTTAAACTAAACTTTTTTAAAAAATATGACGCTTAGCAGGACATTTAGTAAATTTTTATAAAATTTCTGAATGTTTGAAATCTTTTGCAAAGTAAAGGATTGGAAAACTTTAAATGTTAACCATTTTCCTTTAAATTTTCTTTTTCTTTACAATGCAAAAGATATCAAACATTTTTTAGTTTAGAAATTTTATAACAATTTACCAAAAGTCCTTGTACGAACCTCAGGAACCATGTAGCGTGCTGTTCTGATTGTTGGTATTGTTGTTGTTGGTGCCATTACCTGTGGTGTTGACATTTTGGGCTGAAACCTCGGATTTAACACGACGAGCGATGTGCGAACGTGTGTGTTTGCGTAAGTGATCTTTGCGATAGAAACCTATACGGGGAGGGATAAGAAAAGTTAAACAAGTTCTAGATCTATTTTAGATTCGTTCAGCTCTATTTATTCTAGTTCAGTTCTAGTTCAGTACTAGTTATGTTCTAGTTCTGTTATAGTTTTGTTTTAGTTCTGTTTTAGTTCTGTTCTAGTTCTGATCTAGTTCTGTTCTAGTTCCGTACTAGTTTAGTTCTAGTTCAGTTCTAGTTCAGTTCTAGTTCAGTTCTAGTTCAGTTCTAGTTCAGTTCTAGTTCAGTTCTAGTTCAGTTCTAGTTCAGTTCTAGTTCAGTTCTAGTTCAGTTCTAGTTCTAGTTCTGTCAGTTCTAGTGTCAGTTCTAGTTCAGTCTGTTCTAGTGTCTAGTTCTGTTCTAGTTTCTGTTCTAGTTATGTTCTAGGTCTGTTCTAGTTCATGTTCTAGTTCTGTTCTAGTTCTGTTCTAGTTCTGTT
Source organism: Lucilia sericata (assembly GCF_015586225.1). Classification (NCBI taxonomy): domain Eukaryota; kingdom Metazoa; phylum Arthropoda; class Insecta; order Diptera; family Calliphoridae; genus Lucilia; species Lucilia sericata. The sequence continues at coordinate 21,906 of NW_023995168.1, read as the reverse complement.
CTAGTTCTGTTCTAGTTCAGTTCTAGTTCTGTTCTAGTTCTGTTCTAGTTCTGTTCTAGTTCTGTTCTAGTTCTGTTCTAGTTCTGTTCTAGTTCTGTTCTAGTCTGTTCTAGTTCTGTTCTAGTTCTGTTCTAGTTCTGTTCTAGTTCTGTTCTAGTTCTGTTCTAGTTCTGTTCTAGTTCTGTTCTAGTTCTGTTCTAGTTCTGTTCTAGTTCTGGTTCTAAGTTCTGTTCTAGTTCTGTTCTAGTTCTGTTCTAGTTCTGTTCTAGTTCTGTTCTAGTTCTGTTTCTAGTTCTGTTGTTCTGTTCTAGTTCTTTCTAGTTCTGTTCTATTCTGTTCTAGTTCTGTTCTAGTTCTGTTCTAGTTCTGTTCTAGTTCTGTTCTAGTTCTGTTCTAGTTCTGTTCTAGTTCTGTTCTAGTTCTGTTCTAGTTCTGTTCTAGTTCTGTTCTAGTTCTGTTCTAGTTTTGTTCTAGTTCTGTTCTAGTTCTGTTCTAGTTCTGTTCTAGTTCTGTTCTAGTTCTGTTCTAGTTCTGTTCTAGTTCTGTTCTAGTTCTGTTCTAGTTCTGTTCTAGTTCTGTTCTAGTTCTGTTCTAGTTCTGTTCTAGTTCTGTTCTAGTTCTGTTCTAGTTCTGTTCTAGTTCTAGTTCTGTTCTAGTTCTGTTCTAGTTCTGTTCTAGATCTGTTCTAGTTCTGTTCTAGTTCTGTTCTAGTTCTGTTCTAGTTCTGTTCTAGTTCTGTTCTAGTTCTGTTCTAGTTCTGTTCTAGTTCTGTTCTAGTTCTGTTCTAGTTCTGTTCTAGTTCTGTTCTAGTTCTGTTCTGTTCTGTTCTGTTCTAGTTCTGTTCTGTTCTAGTTCTGTTCTAGTTCTGTTCTAGTTCTGTTCTAGTTTTGTTCTAGTTTTGTATTAGTTCTGCTCTAGTTCTGTTCTAGTTCTGTTTTAGTTCTGTTCTAGTTCTGTTCTGGTTCTTTTCTAGTTCCCGTTCCTCCAAAATCTGTTCTTACCTTTTCCACACTCAATGCAGACATGTTTCTTTTCGCCGGAATGTATGACAATGTGTAGAGTTAATTGCTCTTTTCGTTTAAATGATTTCATACAAATCTATGAAAAATAGAGAATAAACAAAAAAATCATTAAAATCTCAATTAAAACATTAGAAAATTTTACTTACATTGCACACATGTGGTCTATCCGGTATATGCGACAACTTGTGTCGTGTCAAATGATCCTTACGCTTCAATGCTGCATTACAGATGTCGCAAACAAAACGTCTTTCGACGGCATGGGAGATGACATGCTGTTCGATTAACGAACGATCTGGATAGGCCATTTGACATTCGGGACAACAGTATAGTGTGGAACCATCCAAAGCCTTGGTTTCCCTAATCTCACCAGGTTTTGGCCTGGGTTTCTTCTCCTTTGGGGGCTTCTTCTTTTTACCCTTTTTTCCCTTAGTGGGGGCAGCCGGTGCCGTGCCATCAGTTGTGGTTGCCGTGCCATTGGGCGCTGCAGGCGCTGTGCTTGTCACAACGGTATTACCATTAGTCACACCATTACCATTTGTGGTAACATTAACATTGCCATTTGTGGGCGGCATTGTTTGATTGGCCACCATCTGCTGTTGTTGCTGCTGCTGAGCATTGGTGACATCATTTAAATTGGGTATATGCCCCTGCTGTTGTTGCTGCTGATGATCCATGCTGACGAGTCCCGTAGTGCCATTGCCATTATGTGTATGATGATTACCATTCGTTTGCGTTTGACTAGGTGCCAGCGATACGCCACCCAAGGCCAAACTAGCCAAATTGGTGCCATTCTTAAGCACATCGTTTTTTATGTTAAATCCAGAAGTCGTATCCAAATTGCTCAAATTCAAATTCCCTGAGTTGATTTGTGTGCCCACAATACCTGAGGATTCCTTTTTAATCGTTTCGGAATATTTGAGGAAGTGTTGTATGGAAATTGGCAGTGTAGCGGAGAGCAAATGCGATGAATAATCAACGGTATTGGCAGTATTGGCCAATGTTTGCCACGATTGATTGACATTTTGTAAAATTTGTTGATTCAAAACTGTTCTCGGAAAAGACGAAAAGTAAGAGAGAATATTGCGAAAAGAGGTTTTTAGAGTGTATAGAATAGAGAGTGGGAGTTTATATATACAATTTTTGATCGAAAAGAAAACAGAAAATAAAGAATAGAACATAGTTTCACTACTAATTAAAATCAAATTACTTGGTCAATTCTAGTTTAGTTTTAGTTCAGTTCAAGTTCTAATTCAGTTCTAATTCAGTTCTAGTTCAGTTCTAGTTTAGTTCTAGTTCAGTTCTAGTTCTAGTTCAGTTCTAGTTCAGTTCTAGTTCAGTTCTAGTTCAGTTCTAGTTCAGTTCTAGTTCAGTTCTAGTTCAGTTCTAGATCAGTTCTAGTTCAGTTTTAGTTCAGTTCTAGTTCAGTTCTAGTTCAGTTCTAGTTCTGTTCTAGTTCAGTTCTAGTTCAGTTCTTGTTCAGTTCTAGTTCAGTTCTAGTTCAGTTCTAGTTCAATTCTAGTTCAGTTCTATTTCATTTCTAGTTCTAGTTCAGTTCTAGTTCAGTTCTAGTTCAGTTCTAGTTCAGTTCTAGTTCAGTTCTAGTTCAGTTCTAGTTCAGTTCTAGTTCAGTTCTAGTTCAGTTCTAGTTCAGTTCTAGTTCAGTTCTAGTTCAGTTCTAGTTCAGTTCTAGTTCAGTTCTAGTTCAGTTCTAGTTCAGTTCTAGTTCAGTTCTAGTTCAGTTCTAGTTCAGTTCTAGTTCAGTTCTAGTTCAGTTCTAGTTCAGTTCTAGTTCAGTTCTAGTTCAGTTCTAGTTCAGTTCTAGTTAGTTAGTTAGTTAGTTAGTTAGTTAGTTAGTTAGTTAGTTAGTTAGTTAGTTAGTTAGTTCTAGTTCAGTTCTAGTTCAGTTCTAGTTCAGTTCTAGTTCAGTTCTAGTTCAGTTCTAGTTCAGTTCCAGTTCAGTTCTAGTTCAGTTCTAGTTCAGTTCTAGTTCAGTTCTAGTTCAATTCTAGTTCAGTTCTAGTTCAGTTCTAGTTCAGTTCTGGTTCAGTTCTAGTTCAGTTCTAGTTTATTTCTAGTTCAGTTCTAGTTCAGTTCTAGTTCAGTTCTAGTTCAGTTCTAGTTCAGTTCTAGTTCAGTTCTAGTTCAGTTCTAGTTCAGTTCTAGTTCAGTTCTAGTTCAGTTCTAGTTCAGTTCTAGTTCAGTTCTAGTTCAGTTTTATTTCAGTTCTAGTTCAGTTCTAGTTCAGTTCTAGTTCTGTTCTAGTTCAGTTCTAGTTCAGTTCTTGTTCAGTTCTAGTTCAGTTCTAGTTCAGTTCTAGTTCAATTCTAGTCTAGTTCAGTTCTAGTTCAGTTCTAGTTCAGTTCTAGTTCAGTTCTAGTTCAGTTCTAGTTCAGTTCTAGTTCAGTTCTAGTTCAGTTCTAGTTCAGTTCTAGTTCAGTTCTAGTTCAGTTCTAGTTCAGTTCTAGTTCAGTTCTAGTTCAGTTCTAGTTCAGTTCTAGTTAGTTAGTTAGTTAGTTAGTTAGTTAGTTAGTTAGTTAGTTCTAGTTCAGTTCTAGTTCAGTTCTAGTTCAATTCTAGTTCAGTTCTAGTTCAGTTCTAGTTCAGTTCTAGTTCAGTTCTGGTTCAGTTCTAGTTCAGTTCTAGTTTATTTCTAGTTCAGTTCTAGTTCAGTTCTAGTTCAGTTCTAGTTCAGTTCTAGTTCAGTTCTAGTTCAGTTCTAGTTCAGTCCAAGTTCAGTCCTAGTTCAGTTCTAGTTCAGTTCTAGTTCAGTTCTAGTTCAGTTCTAGTTCAGTTCTAGTTCAGTTCTAGTTCAGTTCTAGTTCAGTTCTAGTTCATAGTTCAGTTCTAGTTCAGTTCTAGTTCAGTTCTAGATCAGTTCTAGTTCAGTTCTAGTTTCTAGTTCAGTTCTAGATCAGTTCTAGATCGGTTCTAGTTCAGTTCTAGTTCAGTTCCAGTTCATTTCTAGTTCAGTTACATTTATCAATCAACTTGAATTGATATCTTATCCGGGGATGGACAATTTTTGATTTTTTCGTGAGATGATAAAGACATTTCCTTCTTCATTTTATTTTTGGAAAAACCTTGAACATATTAAACTTTTAAATCAATTCGGAAACCGGAAATATTTGTACAATCAAATTCTATAATAACTTCTCATTTCTGCTTCATTTACTTTCAAAGTGCCATTTGCTATTTGTCTTATCAAACTCCCTGAAACCCCGACTTATCAATGAAGTGAAATGTGTGTCAAAAATATTTGTATTACTTTAATACTCTTTAAAGGAATTTTTGCCAATGTGCTTTAAATTTACCTTTTAGAACTTTTTTTCCGTTTCATTTATATTTAATTTTTCCAAGAACCTTAAAACAAATTCCCCAAAAATAAATCATTATGTATAAAAGCTATAATAGCTGTAGAACAACAAAAACCTGATGGAACCTACTTATATTTATAATGTGTACATAAGATTTTCTTTTGCTTTGAAGGAATAAATAAATAAAATGAAAAAACCTACCCCAATATAGAAATCATAGAAGGTATAGAAATGTATAGAACAAACAAATCGGCAACAGAAGAAAAAAATAATGACAGCAAAAGCAATTTACTTCCTACAAATCCCAGGCTCTAAAATACACACATTTTTAGGCTTCTTATAGAAAGTGTTTATATAAAGATGTATGTATATATTACATAAATACATACTTATATAAGTATGTATGTATGTACTTACGACGGTTTTTATATATTTACTAAACTCAAGGACGAACCTATTTTACATTAGGAACAAAACCATAAAAAGAAATATCTTTTTTTTTCTTCTTCTGCGAATTTCTGTTGTCTGGTTATTGTGGATGGGGATGATGGAGAGTCCTATAGAAACGTCTGGGGGCTGACAGTTATTTTATCAAATAAATGGCAAAAACAACAACAATAACAAAAATCACACAAATATTTAACAAATAAAAAGAAAAAAACAAATTATGATGAAATTGTTAGGAAAATATAGAAAATTTATTACATTATTGAGTAAAAATTAAAAATAATTAACAAAAAATTTAATATAACTAATTAACTAAATTTAATAATAAAAATAACATAAACAAATTTATAAAAATTAAATAATAATTAACAAAATAATATAAATATTATTAAACTTAATAGTATATCTAAAGAAACTTAAAAAGTTTAGTTAAATAACTTCGGAATATAGAACTTAAACTAAGTTCCCGATCTGTACACATTTTAGATACTTTAGAGGCCTCAGTTCTAATTCATGATAAGTTATATTTCAGTTCCAATTCAGTTCTAGTTCACTTCCTAGTTCAGTTCTAGTTCAGTTCTGGTTCAGTTCTAGTTCAGTTCTAGTTCAGTTCTAGTTTCAGTTCTAGTTCAGTTCTAGTTCAGTTCTAGTTTCAGTTCTAGTTCAGTTCTAGTTTCAGTTCTAGTTCAGTTCTAGTTCAGTTCTAGTTCAGTTCTAGTTCAGTTTCTAGTTCAGTTCTAGTTCAGTTCTAGTTCAGTTCTAGTTCAGTTCTAGTTCAGTTCTAGTTCAGTTCTAGTTCAGTTCTAGTTCAGTTCTAGTTCAGTTCTAGTTCAGTTCTAGTTCAGTTCTAGTTCAGTTCTAGTTTCAGTTCTAGTTCAGTTCTAGTTCAGTTCTAGTTCAGTTCTAGTTCAGTTCTAGTTCAGTTCTAGTTCAGTTCTAGTTCAGTTCTAGTTCAGTTCTAGTTCAGTTCTAGTTCAGTTCTAGTTCAGTTCTAGTTCAGTTCTAGTTCAGTTCTCGTTCAGTTCTAGTTCAGTTCTAGTTCAGTTCTAGTTCAGTTCTAGTTCAGTTCTAGTTCAGTTCTAGTTCAGTTCTAGTTCAGTTCTAGTTCAGTTCTAGTTCAGTTCTAGTTCAGTTCTAGTTCAGTTCTAGTTCAGTTCTAGTTCAGTTCTAGTTCAGTTCTAGTTCAGTTCTAGTTCAGTTCTAGTTCAGTTCTAGTTCAGTTCTAGTTCAGTTCTAGTTCAGTTCTAGTTCAGTTCTAGTTCAGTTCTAGTTCAGTTCTAGTTCAGTTCTAGTTCAGTTCTAGTTCAGTTCTAGTTCAGTTCTAGTTCAGTTCTAGTTCAGTCTAGTTCAGTTTCTAGTTCAGTTCTAGTTTCAGTTCTAGTTCAGTTCTAGTTCAGTTCTAGTTCAGTTCTAGTTCAGTTCTAGTTCAGTTCTAGTTCAGTTCTAGTTCAGTTCTAGTTCAGTTCTAGTTCAGTTCTAGTTCAGTTCTAGTTCAGTTCTAGTTCAGTTCTAGGTTCTAGTTCAGTTCTAGTTCAGTTCTAGTTCAGTTCTAGTTCAGTTCTAGTTCAGTTCTAGTTCAGTTCTAGTTCAGTTCTAGTTCAGTTCTAGTTCAGTTCTAGTTCAGTTCTAGTTCAGTTCTAGTTCAGTTCTAGTTCAGTTCTAGTTCAGTTCTAGTTCAGTTCTAGTTCAGTTCTAGTTCAGTTCTAGTTCAGTTCAGTTCTAGTTCTAGTTCAGTTCTAGTTCAGTTCTAGTTCAGTTCTAGTTTAGTTCTAGTTCAGTTCTAGTTCAGTTCTAGTTCAGTTCTAGTTCAGTTCTAGTTCAGTTCTAGTTCAGTTCTAGTTCAGTTCTAGTTCAGTTCTAGTTCAGTTCTAGTTCAGTTCTAGTTCAGTTCTAGTTCAGTTCTAGTTCAGTTCTAGTTCAGTTCTAGTTCAGTTCTAGTTCAGTTCTAGTTCAGTTCTAGTTCAGTTCTAGTTCAGTTCTAGTTCTAGTTCAGTTCTAGTTCAGTTCTAGTTCAGTTCTAGTTCAGTTCTAGTTCTAGTTCAGTTCTAGTTCAGTTATAGTTCAGTTCTAGTTCAGTTCTAGTTCAGTTCTAGTTCAGTTCTAGTTCAGTTCTAGTTCAGTTAGTTCTAGTTCAGTTCTAGTTCAGTTCTAGTTCAGTTCTAGTTCAGTTCTAGTTCAGTTCTAGTTCAGTTCTAGTTCAGTTCTAGTTCAGTTAGTTCAGTTCTAGTTCAGTTCTAGTTCAGTTCTAGTTCAGTTCTAGTTCAGTTCTAGTTCAGTTCTAGTTCAGTTCTAATTCAATTCTAGCTCAGTTCTACTTCAGTTCCGGGTCAATTCTAGTTCTGTTCTACTTCAGGTTAAGTTTGATTTTGGGTTAATTCTAGCTCATTTTTACTTCAGTTCCGGGTCAATTCTAGTTTAGTTCTGGGTCAATTCCGGTTCTGTTCTACTTCAGGTCTAGTTTGATTTTGGGTCAATTCTAGTTCAGTTTTACTTCAGTTCCTTGTCAATTCTAGTTCAGGTCTAATTTAGTTCTGGGTCAATTCTAATTCTACTTCAGATCAAGTTTGATTTTGGGTCAATTCTAGCTCAGTTCTACTTCAGTTCCAGGTCAATTCTAGTTCAGTTTTAGTTTAGTTCTGGTTCAATTCTAGTTCTGTTCAACTTCTGGTCTAGTTTGGTTCTGGGTAAATTCCAGTTAAGTTCTTCTTCTAGTTTGGTTCTAGTTCAGTTTTAATTCAAATTGAGTTTTATTGTTCAACCTGTAGCATGGACTTTACTTTTTCTTTTCTTCTTTTATATAAATTAACAATCATTATAAACTGATAACACATGCAGAGATGGTAAGATTTTAGTTTGGTATTAAAAATGTATAAACAGAACTGAAGTTACAAAAAACTACATTTGTAATTTTATTAGAACAAAAGTTATAAAACTTTTTAATAATAAAACCTTCCAATTTGGGTAAAACTTTAATAAAATCAAACAATAAAACAACTTGAAATTAAAGCGAAACAAATTCCACTTAAATTTAAAATAACACTACCCAAAAAAACTTAAGTGTTACGCAGAAAATTCAAATTTAAATAACAACAATATAACATATAAAATAAAACCAACTGAAACTGATTTCAAAATTAACATAATTTCTATATGTAAGAATGTTTGTATATATTTCACCATTTAACTAAATTTACGAGAAAAAAAAAAACCGAAATCGAAAAAAATGAACAATGTCAACATGAAATTTATCAGTTATAACAAGCCTACAATGGTAGTACCCATACTATGTCCGGCTCCTTTAAAAAAATATAAAAAATGAGCAAAAATATATATAAACCTCCTCTTTATCGGCTGTTACCAACGGCAGACATACCCATACACCAGAAAAAGAATAATAATAAAACCAAGAAGAAAAAAACTGTTAAAGTAATAAACTTACACATACACACATTTAGCACTAGTATATAGTATTTATGGTATATGTTACAGTTGTGTTTAAAAAAAATAGCACTTAATACTAAAACAAATACATATTTTTAAAGCTTATACATATATAAAAAAGATTTATTTGTAAATTGAAAGTTGGTTCGTTATATGAAATTATATCTTAAGAGTTTAATGAGGGCTTAAGTCAATTATGAAACGAATTCTACGGAATTTGATATGGAGAAAAAAAATCATTTTTGTAGAATTTTATCTTTCCATAATTTTTAAATTATTTATTGAAGCTAAACTGATTTTCTACAAGAGGAGTTATATGGCATCTATGTAGGTTCAATTATGGACCGATGATCCTCTTGAAAATTGGTATTAACGTTAAAGTATTTTTCTGAGGTGGACCTTATATGGGGACTAGGGTGGTCATTATTTCATTTAATCTTCCTAACACCTTTTTTCGTGCCAACAAACAGACTGATAGACGAAGTGATATCTCATTGTTTTAGAATCTTACAAGGGAACAGAATATATTTATTTGATAGGGTCTGTGGACAAGATCTTGTATTAAAAACGGCAAATAGGCCAAACCAGTTATTTTAAAGACAACTGGCTTTTCACAGAAAAGCGGGAATACAGAGAAATATAGGGATTTGATATAATGATACTGGGGTTTTCATAAAATATGTACCAGACTTTTATTGAAATACAGATTTTTACAGAAATACTGCTTTTTCCATAAAAATACTGCTATATTTTTGGAAATACTGGTTTTTCATAGAAATACTGGTTTCTCATAGAAATACTTTTTTTTATAGAAATACTTGTTTTTCATAGAAACACTGGTTTTTCATATAAATATTGGTTCTTCATAGAAATATTGGTTTTTCATAGAAATACTGGTTTTCCATAGAAATACTGGTTTTTCATAGAAATACTGGTTTTTCAAAGAAAACTATTTTTTTTCATAGAAAAACTGGTTTATCATAAAAAAACTGGTTTATCATATAAAAACTGGTTTTTCATAGACATTTTTTTCATAAAAATACAGGTTTTTCCTATAAATACTGGTTTTTCATAGAAACACTGGTTTATCATAGAAAAACTGGTATTTCATAGAAATACTGGTTTTTCATAGAAATATTGGTTTTTTATAGAAATACTGGTTATTCATAAAAATACTGGTTTTACACAAATTTTTTTTTTTTTCATAGAAAAACTGGTTTATCATATAAAAGCTGGTTTTTCATAGAAAAAGTTTTTTTTTTATAAAAATACAGGTTTTTCATATAAATACTGGCTTATCATAGAAATAGTGGTTTTTCATAGAAATACTGTTTTTTCATAGAATAACTGGTTTATCAAAGAAAACTGTTGTTTCATAGATATACTGGTTTTTAATAGAAATACAGATTTATACAGAAACATCGGTAATAGAAATACAGGTTTTTTTATATACTGTTTTTTCATAAAAATACCGGTTTTCATGAAAATAATTTTTTTTTATAGAAATACAGTTTTTTCATAAAAATAAGCGTTTTTCACATAAATACCGAATTTTCATAGAAATACCGGTTTTAAATAAAAATACCGGTTTTTCATAAATAACCGAGTTTTCATTAAATACTTCTTCTTCATAAAAACTAGGTTTGTTATAAAAATACAGTTTTTTCATAAAAATACCGCTATTCATAAAATATCGGTTTTTCGTAAAAAATACTGTTTTTTCATAAAAATACCGGTTTTTCAAAAAATACTGGTTTTTCATAAAATTATCGGTTTTTCATAGAAATACTGTTTTTTCATAAAAATTACGGTTTTTATTATAAATACCGGTTTTTTTTAACAAAAATACTGTTTTTTTCGCAAAATACCGGTTTTTCATGCTGGTTTTTCACAAAATAACTTGTTTTTTCGCTTTTAACGCAAGCATTTTCACTAAAATTTTTTTCACATAAAATAAGTTTTAAATTCACTAAGTTTAGTTAGATCCAGTATTTCGCAAAACAACCCTTATCTTTAATGAAATTCACCAAAACAAAAATTTTACCAAATATTTCAAGTTCAACATTTTATAAAAAATATTTTATTGAGGATATATCAAATTTTATGAAAATTTAAGCAACATAAATAAAACCTCAAACATTTCCTAAACTAAAGTCTGGAGAGAAAAACTTCCGCCACATTTAACCCAAACTGCTATTTGTTCAAACACAACTGTATACATTAAAAGGATGTATGTATGTGTTAACTATATACTTCTGTTAGGTATGTATGTATATAAAATTAAGTAAACGTCCTTGAAACTCTTTTTTTTTCTTCTCATATATAACAGCTATACATGCCGAAATTATGGTTATAGTTAAAATTATTACAATTTGTAACGGCAGACAATGAAGAAGAAGACGACGACGTTGTAGGGAAGGAGTAATTGTCCGAAAGGGTCTGTTGGTTAATGGCATTGGATTGGTCATGATAATTGGTATTCATTATAGACGTGTTATAACTAATTGTATTACGTTGTATTGTATAAAAATTATAATTATAATTAATGCGATTATTACCTTCTTCCCGATCACGTTCAATTTTTGGATGAATTTTACCTTTATGATCCACGGAGGCGGCAGCATTTAGAAAATTCAAATCAGTTTGTGGTTGAGAATATGGTATGGAGATATTTTGACCATACTGCATGGTATTATTAGCGGCTGAAACTGTAAAGAAATTGAAAAGTTAAATTTCATTTAAATTAAAAATTGTTAAGAATTTTGCTATTTGATTTATAGTTTTAAAGATATTTACACATTATTAATTAGATCCTTTAGTTTAAGGGAGGTAGTTTGGTTTTTAATTTTAGCTATTTATTTCAAAATTGATTTCAGTTTAAAATATTTATAATGCTCTAACTTTAGTTTATTTCTAAAAAAATAAGCACAAAATCACAAAATGTTTCTTTTTTATTAGCCCAACTTCCCAGCTACTACGTTACGCACTCACTGTAAGGCCAACTACCATTTGCCAACTGAAAAGCGGCTGTTTGTTTGAGGTTCATTTTACCCAGCTGACGACGACTAGTATGATGAAGATTTTCATCGTATATTGTTGCTGTTGTTGTTTCGGGGGCCTTTTTTCCATTGCTTTTCCCAAAAAAAAGAAAACATGTTTGTTGGTAAGAGGACTCAGACAACATCCATATTTTTGTACGTGTTTGTATATTAAATCGTGTTCAGTTCTGTTGTGTTCTGCTGTGTTTTGTTGTATGTTATAAACGAATCCTTGAAACGAAGGTATACGACGCATGGGTAAGATTAACCGGGACAACAATAGCAGCAACAGCAACAATAACAACAAAAATTGTAACAACACCAGCAATAGCAACAACAATAAGTAGGAAAAAAATGTGATTAAAAAAACTGTAACAATTTTGTTTTTGTTATTTGGAACAGAAAAACATCCGAAATATACTACTCCTACTTTTTTCTTAAAATAGGGTTACCGAAAAGCACAGACAGTCGACATAGCGGAATATCTATCGATCATCTATCGAAAATCTATCTAGCGAGCGAGCAAGCGAAGCGTAGCACAGCGAGCAGCGAGCGAGCGAGCGAGCGAGCGAGCACGAGCGAGCTAGCGAGCGAGCAGCAGCGAGCGAGCAGCATAACGAGCGAGCGAGCGAGCGAGGCGAGCGAGCGAGCGAGGAGCGAGCGAGCGAGCGAGCGAGCGAGCGAGCGAGCGAGCGAGCGAGCGAGCGAGCAGCGAGCGAGCGACGAGGAGCGAGCGAGCGAGCGAGCGAGCGAGCGAGCGAACGAGCGAACGAGCGAGCGAGCGAGCGAGCGAGCGAGCGAGCGAGCGAGCGAGCGAGCGAGCGAGCGAGCGAGCGAGCGAGCGAGCGAGCGAGCGAGCGAGCAGCGAGCGAGCGAGCGAGCGAGAGCGAGAGCAGCGAGCGAGCGAGCGAGCGAGCGAGCGAGCGAGCGAGCGAGCGAGCGAGCAGAGCGAGCGAGAGAGCGAGAGCGAGCGAGCGAGCGAGCGAGCGAGCGCGAAGAGCGCGCGAGCGCGCGAGCGCGCGAGCGAGCGAGCGAGGAGCGACTAGCGAGCGAGCGAGCGAGAGAGCGAGCGAGCGAGCGAGCGAGCGAGCGAGATATTAGCTATCGATCTAGCTATCTATCTATCTATCTATCTATCTATCTATCTATCTATCTATCTATCTATCTATCTATCTATCTATCTATCTATCTATCTATCTATCTATCTATCTATCTATCTATCTATCTATCTATTTAACTCTTTCAGATAGATTCTTAAATCTTGCTTTTCAACCGATTCAGTTATTAACCAGATCTGAACAGTTTTGATCAGATCTGGACAGATTTACTTTTATTCATAATAACGGACCACTTGGTCAAGACTTTAAAATTTTCATTAATAACAAAACATGTTCCCTATTCCTGGGGTCAGCCTACTTGCCAGCACCAGCTGTGAAAATATCATAGAAGATATTGCTAACAGAATCAAATCATATGTGCGTACAGCGGCTTTTAAATGTTGTTATTACTTTAACAGACTTTTTGTTGTTGTTGAGGTTTACACTGGTACTTGTTGTTGCTTTCAAGAGACACATACTCTCTTACACACAAAAATTATAACTGTAAAAGCCGAATATACGAAGGAGCCTATTCTTAGTCGATGATGTAGTTAATGTGAGCGAAAGTAAACGAATATAAAATATATTACCAAAAAAAAAAAAAAAAAACAACAACAAAACAAATTTTTGAATACTCATACTCCGGTCTACAAGTGCCAAGGCCATATTTATATACTAAAAAGTATATAGAAAATGTCTATTACAATATATACCAAACACAATTATATATGTAAAACTTTTACTATATATTTGCTATAGTATATTTTTGGGGATTTGTGTGCTGTTACTTTTTGGTATTGTTGTTGCTATAGTCGCCTAAAATGTAAATTGTATATATACTCAGTTATACATACATATAATCCTTCAATTTGGTTTCAATATTTAGGGAACTTTTTGAAATATGTTACAAATTTATTTGCCGGTTGTTTTTTTATTTTTCTCTCGATTTTTTTTATTAAATCTTTTTTTTTTCTTTCATCTACTTGTTAATTTTATGAGCTGTTGTCAACTGCATTAAAGGTATTTTTTTTCTATGAGATATTTTTAGCCAAAATTACCCGAAACATGAATAAACTTGTATAAACATGACTGGAAAACAGTGTCGTCTTCCTTGTAGATTTAATGAAAAATTTCATTGAAACGAAGTTCAATGATATTGTTCTATTTATTCGTATTTGAGTATTTGAAAGGAAGTTTATGTTAAATAAAATTATTGACCTTCTTTTTTAAGTAGAATTTCTTAATAAACATTAAAATGATAGAATAATTGGTTCAAATGTAGGTTAATTTGTAAATAAGGAAGTTTTAATGCAAAAATAATTATAAGGTTTAATTTCTTTTAAGGAAAAAAAGTTAAAATAAACAAATGATATATCATTTGAGAGGTAATAATGTCTTCTTTGGAAAAATCTATAAAAAAATTTAATTAATATGACTTTCCTAAAACAAATTTTCTTGAAAACGCCAAGAAGTGGACAATTGATTTCTTCTTTCATTTCTTTTGAGAAAATAATTAAAATAAACAAATTATATATCAATTAAAAGGAAATTAGGTCTTATTTCATTCTTTCATTTCTTTTAAAAAAACATTAAAATAAACAAATTATATATCATTTGAAAGGAAATTAGGCCTTCTTTTCAAAAATTTATAAAAAGTTAAATTATTATGAATTTCCTAAAACAAAATTTATTGATAACGCCAAGTGATGAAAAGTAGATTTCTTCAGCAAAAACATTAGTTTACGTTCTTTCATTTCTTTTAACTGAAAAGTTAAAATAAACAAATTTTATATCATTTGAAAGGAAATTATATCTTCTTTTAAAAAATCTATAAAAAGTTTAATTATTATGAATTTTCTAAAACAAAATACATTGAAAACGCCAAGAAGTGAAAAATAGATTTTTTTTAGCAGAAACATTATTTTGCTTTCATTAATTTCTTTTAGGAAAAAAGTTAAAATAAACTTATTGTATATCATTTGAGAGGAAAACTTTTAATAACTTTGAATTTCATAAAACAAAATTTTACAGAACTAGAATGTATTTTATTTTATTATCAAATTAAATTTATATAAAGTAATTTATTGACATTTTGTTCAAAATTCTTTAATGAATTTTAAAATTTTAGAAATGTGGTTTTATTTTTGGAAAGCTAACAAAAATTCCTTTCCATTTATGTACAATTTTATTATTTTTACACTTTACACTGAAGGAAATTTTGTACTCCAAGTTAGATTTTGGGTGTTAAAATTAACTTATGCCTGTTAGGCGGTTTTTAACAAAAACTCTTGTATGAATTTCAAAATATTTAAACTTTTTTTATATGTTTGAAAAATTGATAAAATTTCCTTTCCAATGATATACAATATGTTTATTTTCAAACTTACACTGAAGAAAATTTTGTTGACAAAGTCAAGGTTTTTGAAATTAAAATCAATTTTATATTTTATTTTCAGTTTTTGTTTAAAACTATTTAACGAATTTTAAAATAATAGAAATTTGGTTACATTTTTAGAATGCTGACACAATGTCCTTTCTCTTGATATACAATTTGATTATGTTATTCATTACACTTCAGAAAATTTTGGTTAAAATAAGTATTTCTTACACCTGAAGAAAATTTTGTATGTAAATTTCCCCTTTGGCACAAAAATAGCTTTTGCGATTTTTTGGCATTTTTCTTAAATTTTGTTTTATAAAATGCAAAGTAATACAATTTTTTATATATTTTTGGAAAGACGGCATAATTTCCTTTCAATCGATGTATAATTTGTTTATTTTAACTTTTCTTTTGAGAGAAATTTTAATGAAAACAAAATTATATTTCAATAAATAAAAAACAATATTTTGTTTCACTTTATAATAAATATTTTTTAATGAAATTTAAATTAATTAATATTATTAAAACTTTTTTGTAGAGAAGACATAATTTCCTTTCATTTGATATATAATTTGTTTATTTAAATTTTAATTTAGTTAAAGGGGTTTCTCTTTGAAAAATTGTTGTTTAGATTTTTGGTGTTTTTGACATAGTTTGTTAAAGAAATTTAAAGCAATCGAAATGCAATTAACATTGTTGTAAAATAGACAAAATTTCCTTTCATTTGATATATAAGTTGTTTATTGAAATTTTTTTAGTAAAACCATTAATGAAAACAAAATCATGTTTCTCTTTGAACACTTTTTTTTTGGCTTTTTGGTGTTTTTGACAAAATTTGTTAAAGAAATTTAAAGCATTAGAAGTGTAAATTACATTGTTGCAAAGTAGACAAAATTTCCTTTCATTTGATATATAAATTGTTTATTTGAAGTTTTCTTTAAGAGACTTAAATGAACTCAAAGTTTGGTTCCTTTAACTTCAATGACCCTTCTTTTATTAATTTCCTTGAAAAAAAATCTCTTTAAAAGTTTCACTTTCCAACTCAATCAATCTTTAACAGTAAAGCAAGTAAGGCTGGCAAAGCATTTGTCAATATTTGATATGAAGCAATTACTGTCAAAAACGCGTCAATGTGCATTAAAGGAATTGAAGGCCAAATAATTAATCATGACGCCAGAGTGTTTTAATGAAAACAGATGGATGGTTAGAAACAAGAAATAAAAGAAAACAAAACCTCCCTTATGCATTATCAGTATTAAATCAAAAGAAAAAAATTGAAATTTAATGTTTTCACATGATTTTCCAAAGGGACTAAAACAAAAACAACATGAATTAAACAAAATATAAACTCCTATGATAGAGACAGAAATGATAATTTGTTCCCATATATAGAGAAAACTTTAAAAACATTAGAAGTAAATAGTGAAAAATAACAATTAGATAAAGCTAATATAACAACCACCAACATATAGAACAGACAAACTTAACAACAACAACAACGACACCGACAACAACAACATCCTCGTATAACATATAGAAAATGTGGAAAAGTGAATAGTGAAACACACACGGCTTTTCACTTTTCAAACATCACTTTCACATGCATGAAAAATAAACAGAAAAATGTAACAATAATAATAAAAAACACTAACATATCATATCCACTCTCTCTCTCTCTTGTTGTGGGAGCAACACTCACTAACTGTAAATATGTTAACACCACTAACACAAACTCTTAAGGAAAAGTACTCAAAATGAAAACAAAACATAAACCCAAGAGAAAGAGCAAAAACAAAAACAAAATAAGCCGAGTTACCAACCAACCTAGAAAATTTCAACACAACATTAGAATTTTCACTAAAATAATGCGTTGAGTCATAATAAAAAGGAAAATAATGTTAAAGAAATTTAATGGATAAATTGTGAATAAAGTAGAGCAAGGCATAGTGTCAAAGTCACAATAATAACAACAACAATAACAAAGCAACAGCAATAACAACATTGTTAATAAGAGAATACATGAAGGTTGGTTAGTGGTGTTAACATAACAAACGAGTGCTAATAAGAAACAGAGAGAGAGAGTGTTGCTAAACCTGCTTTTCACAACGGTAAATGAATGATGAGAAATTTGTTAGAAAAAAGCTCAAACTTAGCAACAACAAACATACATGGTTTTGTAAACTATTTTAGAGCAAAAAAGCCTATAAATAAAGTTAGTTTAAGTTAATGAGAGAGCCGGGGTAGTAGAAGTGATTTGCTGTTTCACAAATAAAATGGCAGCAAACAGGAGTTAAGTTAAGAGCCAAGTAAGGGAATGAAGGGAATTGAAATTTCACTTAAAGATTAGAGCGGGAGTTTAAAAATAAAGTGAGTTTAAGGTGAAAAACAAAAAGTGTTATCAAGGTACTAAAACAAAAAAGTACTTTTCTTTACAAAAAGTACTAAGTAAGTACTATTCATGCTATTTTTTTAACATTTCTCATAAATATGTTAATTGTAATTAACAATTTGGCCAAACATTTTCTTAAATTTCTCTGAACAAAAAATTTCCCTTCTAGGGATATTTATTTTTAAGCAGATTATTTCCCAGATTTTGTTAATTTTTTATAAATATGCAAATTGTTATTAAGAAATCCAACAAAATTTTACAAATTTTCCTTGTTAGAAAAAATTTCCTTAAAGGGAAATTTTATTTTTAAGCTAATTTTTTCTAAATTTTGTTATTTTTTATAAATATGCTCTCTGTTCTTAAGAAATCCGTTAAAATTTTATAAATTTCCCTAGCAAAAAAAAATCCCTTAAAGAGAAATTTAGTTTTAAAGTAAATTTTGCCAAAATTTAGATATTTTCTATAAATATTTTAATTTTAATAAAAAATTTACCAAAATTTTATAAGTTTCCCTTATTAGAAAAAATTTCCCTTAAAGGGAAATTTTATTTTTAAGTAAATTTTCTTAAATGTTAGCATTTTTTGTTAAATATGTTGAGTGCTATTTACAAATCCAAAAAAAATTTATAAATTTCCCTTATTAGACAAAATTTCTCTTAAAGGGAAATTTTAATTTAGAACAAATTTTTTCAAAATTTTTAAATTTTTCATAAGTATGTGGATCGCTATTTAAAAATCCATCAAAATTTTATAAATTTCCCTTGTTAGAAAAAATTTCCCCTTAAGGGAAATTTTATTTTTAAGCTAATTTTCTTAATTTTATGCATTTTTGTTAAATACGTTGAATGCTATTTAAAAACCCATACAAATTTTAAAAATTTCCCTTGTTAGAAAAATTTCCCTTTAAGGGAAATTTGATTTTTATGCAAATTTTTTAATAATTTTGCATTTTTCTTTAACTATTTAGGTTCATAATAATAAATTTAATAAAATTTTATAAATTTCCCTTGTTAGAAAAAATTTCCCTTAAAGGGAAATTTTATTTTTAAGCTAATTTTCTTAAATTTTAGCATTTTTGATAAATAGGCTTAATGTTATTTAAAAATCCAACAAAATTTTCTAAATTTCTTTTGTTAGAAAAAATTTCCCCTTCAGGGGAATTTTATTTTTAAGAAAATTGTTCTTAAATTTTTATAAATTTCCATAAATAGATCAATTATAACTTAGAAATCTATTAAATTTTTCAATAAATTTCATTATTTTCTAACTCTATGAAAAGAATTTTCTAAAGCCTAAAAGTAGGCAAAGAATTATTACCATTTCGTTTTCTGGAATCAAACCATCACTGGTTTTTTCTTGGCTAACAGTGTGTATGAGTAATTTTATTTACAATACATACACATACGTTTTAATAAATGTAAACATGCTAACGGTTTTAAAAGAGAGAATGAGTATTTCAAAATAAGTGAGAGTGAGTTTTTTCCATTATAAATATTAAAGGGAGAGTATGTGTAAGTGTAAACTTACACAGGCTTGGGGGAGATAACAACTACACACATATAAACATACAACAACATTTTAAAGAGTGAGAGTAATTACAATAACATGGGGGGATAGTAAATGTGTTGAGAGTAGGTAGTTCCATTAAGGGAGGGAGTTTTTTGTTTTCTTATAACAGCAATAGCAAATACAAATGTTAAATTTAAATAAAAGACTTTAAAATGCAAAACAAAAGAATATTAAGAAATGCATTTTATAGATTTAAAAACAAATTATAAAGAAGTTTTAATAGTAAAACAATAGGATATATAATTAAAAATTAATATCAATTACTAATTAGTATTCTAACAGATTAATTTTGAAAATAATTTTAACATAGTTGTCAAGTTGTTGGTTGTTGTTGTTAGTTAAAGTATATAAACATATTAGTACATAGTTTGTATATAATAACAACAAAAAAATCACTTACTCTTACTATATAATATTTTTATATGCTTTTTTTATAAATGGCGGCATGGCGTTTTATATGCTTTTGCATATAAACTCATACACATGTACAGACAATATATGAGGTTGGATATGTGTATGTAAGAGTAAATACTAGATTTTGTGTGTGTTGACTCTACAATAAAACTCCAGTACTCTAGACTTTTTATACCCCAAACAAACTCACTTTTTTATAGATGTCAGAACAAATGTACAAACAAACATAAGTACATACATATGTTTGTATGTATGTATGTAGCAGGTACTTACTACTCATACTATAGAAACATATGATTGTATGTATGTAAGTATCTTTATATACATACTATACATACATATGTATAACAATACTCATACTAAATAATAGTTAAAAACAAAGCATGTTCGGTGTGGGGTGGGTGTTATTATGCATGTGTAGTAGTAATAGTACTTATTTTTATACATACACACATGTGTTTGAGAGTAAGAGTATGTCTCATTTCATTATTTCACTTGAATAGTGGGGTTGTTTTGGGGGGATCGATATTTTATAGAAATTACAAAAACAAGCAAGCAGCACAAAAAAAGTGGACGTTAACAAAATTAATGAAGTTCTTGCGTGTGTGTGTGTGTCTGTGCTCGCTGTCTTTATTGTTCTGGTCTTGGATTTGATTGTTAGCGATGAAGTTGTCATCAGTATTTATCATTTTCTAATGTTTATTTGTCTGTTGGATTTTTCTCTATTTAACAAGGGTATGACCAGACAGGGAGGGTGTTAATTTCTTATTAAATTTAAAAAATTTTAATTTGAAAAACTTAAAATAACATGGAATCTAAAAATATAGTTACAAATTAATTTCTAATAAATTTCTCTGAAAGGAGAAAGTAAGTTTTTTTGTCCATAAAGATTTTTTAAAGTACTTTTTATAGGTTAAGCATTGTTTACATGATGTCAACAATGTAAATTAAAGATTTTTTTTTGGTATGTATTAATATTCCAAACGATTTTTTTTAATATCTGCAGTATTTCTTATAGTGTAACCATTGTTTACATGACGTCAACAATGTAAATTAAAGATTTTTTTGTATTGGTCAATAATTCCTAAGTATTTTTCCAAGATCTGGAATATTTCCTAGTGTTTACCCATTGTTTACATGATGTCAACAGTGTAAATTAGAGATTTTTTTATATCGTTTTATTTTCTATAAGAATTTTTTATATATCTGGAATATTTCCTATTGCTTACCCATTGTTTACATGATGTCAACAGTGTAAATTAGAGATTTTTTTCATATCGATTCATATTCTATAAGAATTTTTTAAATATCTGGAATATTTCCTACTGTTTACCAATTATTTACATGATGTCAACAATGTAGATTAAAGATTTTTTTGTATAGATTCACATTCTATAAGAATTATTTCATTGTTTACATGATGTCAATAATGTAAATTAAAGATTTTTACATATAGATTAATATTCCATAAGAATTTTTTAAATATCTGAAATATTTCCTATTGTTTACATGATGTCAACAATGTAAATTAAAGATGTAGATATATAGATTCATATTTCACAAGATTTTTTTCAATATCTGGAGTATTTCTTATTGTTTACCCATTGTTCACATGATGTCAACAATGTGTTTACATGATGTCATCAATGTAGATTAAATATTTTTTTGTATAGACTCATATTCCATAAGAAGTTTTTAAATATCTGCAGTATTTCAGATTGTTTACCCATTGTTTACATGTTGTCAACAATATCATGTAAATATCTGGAATATTTCCTATTGTTTACATGATGTCATTAACGTAAATTACAGATGTTTTTGTATAGATTCATATTCCATAAGAATTTTTTAAATATCTGCAGTATTTCTTATAGTTTACCCATTGTTTACATGATGTCAACAATGTAAATTAAAGATTTTCTTGTATAGATTAACATTCCATAAGAAATGTTTAAATATTTTAAGTATTTATTATTGTTTACATGATGTTAACAATATAAAATAAAGCTTTTTTGGTATAGATTCATATTCCATAAGAATTTTTTAAATATCTGTAATATTCCCTATTGTTTACCCATTGTTTACATGATGTCATTAATGTAAATTACAGATTATTTTGCATAGACTTATATTCCATAAGAAGTTTTTAAATATCTGCAGTATTTCAGATTGTTTACATGTTGTCAACAATATCATGTAAATATCTGGAATATTTCCTATTGTTTACACATTATTTACATGATGTCAACAATGTAGACTAAAGATTTTTTTGTATAGATTCATATTCCATATGAATTTTTTCAATATCAGGAGTATTTCTTATTGTTTACCCATTGTTTACATGATGCCAACAATGTAAAGATTTTCTGTGTAGATTAATATTCAAAAAGATTTTTTTTATATTTCTCAAGTATTTCTTAAAGTTTACCCATTCTTTACATGATGTCAACAATGTAAATTAAAGTTTTTTTCATATCGATTCATATTCCATAAGAATTTTTTATATATCTTGAATATTTCCTATTGTTTACCCATTGTTTACATGATGTCAACAATGTAAATTAAAGATTTTTTTGTATAGATTAATATTCCATAAGAATTTTTTAAATATCTTGAATATTTCCTATTGTTTACACATTGTTTACATGATGTCAACAATTTAAATAAAAGTTTTTTTCATTTCGATTCATATTCCATAAGAATTTTTTAAAAATCTTGAATATTTCCTATTGTTTACACATTGTTTACATGATGTCAACAATTTAAATTAAAGATTTTTTTTAAATAAAATTAAT